>NC_066580.1:261968331-262268331 GCF_024323335.1 Lathyrus oleraceus
AAGACCACGTGCAACAAGTGAGTTTGGAGAATCAGGAAGACAAAATGAACCTACAACAAAAATCAGCGCTGGTACAGCACCTAGCCCCAAGCTTAATCGCCATCCTTCACCATTCAGTACCTTTGAAAAGTAGTAGTTGCAGAGATTTGCTGAAAATATACCAATAGTAATTGACAATTGGAAACACATGTTTAGACCTCCCCTGTACTTATAAGGTGCCATTTCTGAGACATAGATTGGAACTGACTGCAAATATATAAAAACAATGTAACAATTGGTTAGGAGAAGATTATAATCATATCAAGACACAATCAATTTGTTTATCTGTATGTCTATCTATCTATTTACTAATCAAATAAAACAATGACCAGAATATCAAACTCTCATGTATCTTATCTCGGACATTTGCAAATTAAACAAAATGTACCTGATTGGCGCATCCGATGCCAAAACCAAGCAACAACCTTCCAATAATAAGCATCGACATGTTAAAGGCTAATCCGTTAAGTAATGCACCCGACACAAAGAACAGTCCACCCAAAATCATAGTTGCCCGCCTACCCAAAGCTCTTGTTAAGGTCGATGCCCCAAGACCAGAAATAAGAGCACTTATATAAAGGGAAGATGTAAACAGTGTCAGAATCTGACTGTTGAATTTGCAATATTGGTTTGAAGAAGGTTTCAGATTTGCCTCCTGCTCATAAACAGACGGAAAGAATCTTTTCAAGAATGAATCCATCGATGTCACTCCACCTAAACACAAGTCAGTCATTTCATCAATCATTACATATGCATCACAAAAAAACACAAAAGTTAACCCTAATTCAACATAACAACAAAATTCAGATATCAGATACGAAAACTCCATTTTCAGATAGTAAAAACAAGATCGATCAGTTATTATTATCACGATGGGAATAAGTTACCTGAAACACCATGATCGTAACCAAATATTAATCCACCACTAGCTGCCATGACGCAAGTGATAATGACTCTAAAGGTGAGTTTTCCCGGATACCTGTCTTTTGAATGATCCATTTTGGATGGTGAACCCATAGTCATTGTTGCTTCAAGATCAATGAGATTTGTATGTATAGAAAGAGGTTAAGATGACATTAGTATTAGTACAGAGAGGAGAAGACAATTGAAACAATAAACAAAAATGAAACTATATATAGTATATATATGTGTCTGTCTTTCTATACATGCGCTGGTTATAACTGAAGTGTTGGGTTAGAATGGTTCTGTTCTGAAATGATTATCAGATAGTGTTTTGAGCAGTATGATAATTTGGCACGTGTGAAGCTGTAAGCATATTTAAGGAAATTACAAACGCATTTTTAAAAAAATTGTATTAATTGCAATGTCGGATTTTCCATTCGAGTCTAGTCACGGACAAAAAACAATATTAATTGAAAGATTACAAGCATTATTACTAAAGATATTCGGAGATAAAGATGCCCATGTAAGTTAATTTTTATAATCTATCCATAAAATTACTTATAATCTAGAAGAATATATAAAGGAAATACTTTCTTAGTCTATTTTTCTACCATTTTTACCCTTATTTTATTGTGTAATTTACTTAATAACTTCCAATAAAACCACTATTATTAACTTGCACGTAACTTCCTACTAATAACTTCCACATCCTGTACTTTTTAAAAATTATATTTAAATAAAAAATATCACTTATATTTTAAATGATGTACATTAAAAAAGCGGAGAGACGGGCACGCGAGTGCCCGTCTGGACGCTAGTATATATAAAGAGATTAATTATTATGCACAGTGTAAAAAGTTTTACATTGTCAATGCATCACAATTATCTGTTTGTATTACTTTTTAAATGTAAAAGTCAAACTTTTCAAATAAATCAGTGGTTGTGATTAATTGATAGTGTAAAAAATCTTTACACTGTCACTGTATATCATTAAATTCATATATAAATATAATATATAATTTATATGTTATAACCGAGTATTAAAACTAATTGTTATAATTGAACTTCATTTCTTAAAACAATTATAAATAAGTTATATCCTTTTCCAAGAACTTTTTTATTTTTAGAAGAAAAAACCTTTTCTTTTCAGAAATAAAAGAAAATGAATTTTTTAATTTTTGAAAAACAAAATTAAATTATTTTTATTTTCACTCAAAACTAAAAAACAAATTGAAATAAATATATATTTTTTAAATTTTTTATTTTATTTAGGAAAAAATCCTTTTCTTGTTTTATTTTTGAAATTTAACTTCCAGAAAAAAAAATCCCAAAAAAACTTTTTTTAAATAAATATTTGTTTATTTTCAGAAAGAAAAAATTTATAAAAAAACATTTTAGAAAATTGATTTTTACAAAAATAAATTAATGATTTTAAAATATTATACTAATTTGATTTTTATTTTGAATATGAATGTTCAAAATATAAATTTGCCCAAAATCATATTAATAATATATCTAAAATATGGATTTAAAATCTTATTAATAATTAATTAATTGTTATTACCAAATTTAAATATAGATGGATAACTTAAATAATCAATTAATTTGCATACTCATATTCTAGATATGTTTGATGATTGTAGAAAATTTTCTTACACATTTTGAGGTCAAATTAAGTGTTTATCTAACATTTATAGTGTTTTCAATTCTTAACACTTCTATGGTCCTATTTGACAAGTCTTATTTTGGATTTTTTTTTTAAAATCGAAAATAACCAAATTTTTAAAAAAATACCAAAATAACCAAATTTGGTAGAGGATGCGTCAAATGAATTGACGCACCCCCATACCACTAAGAGGAGGCGTCAATAGCATTGGTGCACATGCATTGGGCCTCATGAGGAGGCGTCAATGCTAGTGGCGCCTGCATTGGGCCTCATGAGGAGGCGTAAATGCTAGTGGCGCCTTAGTGTGTTTTGCATGGTGGGTGTATGCGCCAATTCATCTAGCGCATACACCCCCTTCTATTATTTTTTGATTTTTTTTAGATTTTTTTAATTTTTTTAGTTTTTTAATTTTTTTAATTTTTAATTTTTAATATTTATTATTTAATACATAAGAAATAATAATGAAAAAAAATAAATTCATTAAATATGTAATAATTGGTTACATTGGACTAACAATAAACTAATGACCCGCCTGCTGGTGCGTTAGTTTGTCTCCGAGGTCTCCCACGATTTTCTTGAGGTGTTTGTGGTCTTTGGATGCTGATCTGATCGAGCGATGGCTGGTTGGAAGGTCTGGCGGATGTTCCAGCGGTATTTGACAGATGTGTCATCATTTGCTCCCAATATCTGGAGGGGCTCTGGTCAACGGCGCTTCCGTAATAGAGTTCAGTGGTGTGTTGAGTATCCTGACGTGTTCCCTGAGGATGTGTATGGTTTGTATTTTGTTGGAACTAGTTGATGTTATTCTCATAATGAATTGGTTGGAGTTAAACCAAGTGTTTACCAATTGTTTTCTTAAGTTGGTGCAGTGTGATGTTGAGTGCAAGAGCTCGGGCAATGTTAAAGTTGTGTTGTTCCTAACATTGAAGATGTTGTGGATTCGAGATTCCTGTCTGCCGGTCAAGTTGGGAAGTCTTTAGGGAAAACGACCAGGTATGGTTAGTGTTGTTCATAGTAGAAAAAGCACTATAAAAACTTGCATCAACATATGAAATCACTATAAAAACTTAATTGCATCCACATGAAGTTTAATCACAGTAGAAAAATGTTATTTATTTCAAATCTATTTTTTTCTAATTTATCTGGTGATTGTTTGTCAGGGAATAATATATGACAATCAAATATATGTAGAATCAACCATAGTATGTGAATCAACCATTATCATCACTATGAACCTTGAAAATTCAGATTTCTTTTTTAATTTATTCATATTTTTCATTTGTAAATTTTATTAATTTATTAGTAATAAACATATTAAACATACAAAGTTTGGATAAAACTAGCGTCCAGACAAGCACTCGCGTGCCCGTCTGTCCGCTTTTTTAATACACATCATTGAAAATATAAACGATATTTTTTATTTAAATATAATTTAATTTTTAAAAAATAAAGCATGTGGAATTTATTAATAGAAAGTTACGTGGAAGTTAATAATAGTGGTTTTATTGAAAGTTATTAGGTAAATTATACAATAAACCTGAGAACATGATGTACTTGTGATCCTGAACATGGAATTGAATTCATTCATATACCATATGCATTCATCATCATGCGTTTCATATCATTTTCCATACAAAATACAAAAATAAACTCATTCATCATTTGTCCATAACCTGCACCTGATTTCCTGACACTCGTATCGGACTTGAAGTATCCCTTGAAAAACCATCGATCCATTTGAGCAAAGTCATATTTCATTGAGAGGAGATGTTGACTCGATGAAAAACTAGATAAACTGACTTGTGGAGGCTATGATAGCTTTAGGAAAGAGAGAGGGCCATATTCAGCGGACTGCAGTTATTGAGAATGTCATTACACCTCTAGTAAATGATCATACCCAGACTCAGCATGTGTGAATCCTAGTTGATAACTCTATTGTACAAGAGCGTCATATTTCCTGAGATGGTTGTTCCTCATATCATGATGTTATTAAGTATCATAGTTTTGCATTCTCTATGCCAGATTCCCATGGGACAAGCCTGGTGGTCAATACTGAATGATCACAAGATGATGAGATTGCTGAAAGATGTCGCATACTAGAGAAAAGACTCAAAGTCGTAGAAGGGCGAGATATTATTGAACTGAATGTTTTAAACATGTGTTTGGTGCCTGAACTGGTTATACCCCCAAAGTTCGAAGTGCTAGAATTCGAGAAGTACAAAGGGGATAGCTATCCAAAGCACCATTTGGTGATGTTTTGCCGAAAGATAACCTCTTATGCTCATGACGATAAGCTAATGATTCATTATTTTCAAGATAGTTTGATTGAGGCGTCATTGAGTTGGTACATGAAGTTATAAAGGAATCACATTCAATCATGGTTGGACCTAGCTAATGCCTTTTTGAAACAGTACAAATACAATTTGGACATGGCCCCCGATCACATGCAATTGAGAGCCTTATCTCAAGAAAGCAACAATATCCTTTAGAGGATATGCCCAAAGATGGAGAGAGTTGGCAGCTTGCATTGAACCACCACTCTTAGATAAAGAATTGATGGACTTATTTAGGGATACCTTGGAAAGTCCTTACTTCGAAAGGATGGTTAGTAGTGCAGCATCAGACTTCGCTCACTTGGTGTCAATTGGAGAGCATATCGAGTATGGCCTCAAAAGTGAAATAATCTAATGCACCTCAAATAACCAGAGCATCGATAGTAAATCCATTTTTAGTTCCCAAGAGGAAGAAGAGGATGAAGTCAATGTAGTATGTGAAGCTCCACAAGCTTCATATCAGACACCATTCTCTCCATAAGGTCAGTATTGCCCTACACATCAAGGATCTCCTCAATATTAATGACAGATTCCGCAATAGCAGCCATATTGAAGGCAACACGCTCCACATCAGCAACATCAACAAGCCCGACAAAGGCCAAGAAAGCCAAAGAGACATATCGATATGCTTCCAATGCCATATAGTCAAGTATTATCATATTTAATCAAAAGAGGACTGATAGTGCCAAAGGAACTAAATCCAGTTATTCCTGGCACATGGGCATTCAACTGAAGACTGTAAGGTGCTCAAGATCAAGGTACAAACTCTGATTGACTCTAAGTTGTTCTCATTTGCGCCCCAAGGCCTTCAAATCAAAAATACTCCTTCACCTAGTCATGCGGATCCATCAGTATATATTGTAGGGGAAATCATCAAGGATAGGTCTGAAAATGATCATCATTCTGGTCTCAATAAGTAGAACAACCTCCAACTCTGAAGAAGGCTAGCCCAGTAGTGAACCAAGCACGAGAGAGATTCCTCTACATTGGCAATCATTTTCCTATTTCAGCATTTTCATTTGTATTATCTTTGCATGTTGAACACTTATTTGCTTTAAGTATTGTTGTTTTCCTTTAATGGTAATATTAATGAAGTGATCATACATTTTTCGAACCAATCATTTTGTATTCACCCATCTTTTTCATTTATATCAAAAACAAAAATATTTCTTCCATTCACTTATCAAATTGTTATTTTAAGCAAAGATTGAAGGGAGAATGACGAAAACGAAATACCCATAATTGCTAATGGTATGCTTTCAGATAAAATCTTGTTGATGATGTACATGCATTGTTTTAAATCCCCAAACACTGGAGAGATAAAGAGTTAATCCCTAGTTAACCACTTCGAGCCTAGAAGTGGGTGTTCCTTTCGGATATACAAACCCTTACATTAAATCTAGGGCATGGTAGTGTTCAGTTGATATGACCATGCATTCGAATTACAAGATGAAACATCCCATTTATGGATCAACTACATGCCATTCTTTGCACACATCCTGAAGTGTAGAAGGAACTAAGAAAATTCCAAAAGTTATGTCAATTGTTCTTTAAAGACCAATGACTTGACAGTCACAATTTTTCGAAAAAAATCAATCAAAGAAAAAGCCCGCTAAGTCGAACACCCAAAAAGGCGACTTAGGCAAAAATTAGGGCAATCCCGGTGGACTAAAGCTTCAAAAAGCGGTCCAGGCAAAAGGTAAGGATCAAAACAAAAATAAAAAAGGGTCATGAAAATTGTAACACCCTTCTAAATACCCCAAATTATTATAATTAAAATACACATATATTCATCAGAGTAATTATGCCCCGAAGGGTGTCACACAATCATTTCACTACATTCATCAAATATCCTGTCATGCTCATTTATTTAAATCAAAATAAGGTCTTTTGCATAATTCGCAGCGGAATCAAATTCAACATCAATGTAAAACATGTAACACTATACATGTAAATCATCCAACAACCAATATCAAATTAATTAAAACATTCCCTCCCGATGTTACATCTATCAGAGCATGACCCATAAGAAACTACTCTAGACTCCAAGCATAAGCTTCTACTCAACTCATTTCTCGTTACCTGAAAAATAGGCGTAAGGGTGAGTTCCTCAATCAATATAATAAGCATTATAGAACAACATGTAATGCCAAGTAATTAACACATTAATTCACCCTAATTAGACTACGCATTCAGCAACAGTAATATCCATTCAAACATCATACTCAACAGTACAATCTCCATCATATTCAATCATTAACAACACAACACACAACACACATATGATACTGGAATACATCCATTCATATCATATGCCATACATTCATTATGCAATGAGACTCTATGCATGCGGTACCGACTATTTGTGAACATATAGTTCAACCTCACCGTCCAAATCCAGGCACGGCTACCAAGCTCACTAGTCCCACTCATTTGAGACATAGTGACTCACTCACTAATTCCTCACCATGGGAATTAGCTACCACCCCAAATGGGCCATGAAATGCACGCTAATCACCTAGCATGCAAACATCAACAACAACAATCAAATGATATACTCACTAATTCCTCACCATGGGAATTAGCTACCACCCCAAATGGGCCACAACATGCATGCTAATCACCTAGCAATGCAACATCAACAATAATCAAGAATAGACACATGCTCACACTCTAAGCCATAATACAGTCTATTCACAAACGTATACATTCACATCATCATGTATACCATCACACATTATCAACATAATTAATCACAAAAGCACATCATATCATGCCACATAATCAACCACAGTATTAGCCCGCTCTACTAATACCTATACCACTCAAAACAACGGGAAATGATCCCTACAACATCATATCTCAGCTAAGTACATCACTTAGCCTAAACAACCAAAAACTGCACAACAACAGTTCAGGAAAATCCCGACTCTGCCCATACGCGTACTGTCCATGCCATACGCGTATTGCCCAAACCTGGCCAACTCCATACGCGTAATGCCTACTCTCTTACGCGTATTGCGCATTTCCTCGCCCAACTCATACGCGTACCACCATCCCATACGCGTACGCTACGCGTAACAATCTCCCCTTACGCGTACCAACAGAGACCAATATACGTTCAAAACATCATCTTTTTCTCCCATACGCGTAAGGCCTCCTCCATACGCGTACCAACCAGCTCATACGCGTATTGCCTAGTGCCATACGCGTATGGCCAGAAACCAGAACTCTCAGATCTGCTATGGCTTTCTCTGTTACGAAACCTATCCGATCCAACCTTCCACAGTCCAAATTACACAAAATACTCGTCCATATCATCTACACGAATCATATCCTATTCCTCTTCACCAATCCTAACATTATCTCTTCTAATTCCTACGAATTTCGTCAATTATAATCCAATTTTCGTTCCTCTCAACAGTTCACAAATTCAACATATATCATCCAATCATAGGTAAAACAATGGTCTATCACTACCCAGTACATATCATCCCATAATACCCGTTAATTGATGATAAACCCCCCTTACCTGAGTTAATCCGGCAACCTCTGAGCTCCAAGCTTCTCCTTCCTTCAACCTTCGTTCTCTGGTTCTCTTTTTGCCCTTTCTGCCTCTTTTTCCTTTTTCACGTGAAAACAATAAACCTTTTTACCAAATGGGACCTTTTTACTGATTTCCACTTTTATTCCAATTATAAAATAATAATCCAATAATAATAATCCCAATAATTATTATTCCACAAATAATAATATTAATCCAAACTTCCAATTATTCAATTAAATCAATAAATAAAATATTAATTTAAATTAAATAATTAGCTTATTTTAATTGGGGTGTTACAACTCTCCCCCACTAAAAGAGTTTTCGTCCTCGAAAACATACCTCAAGCGAACAACTCCGGATAAGACTCCTTCATCTGACTCTCAAGTTCCCAAGTCACATTGCCACCTGCTGGTCCTCCCCAAGCTACCTTCACCAAGGCAATCTCTTTACCCCGCAACTGCTTCAACTCTCGATCCTCGATCCTCATAGGTGATGTTTCAACAGTCAGGTTATCTCTCACCTGTACATCATCTACTTGGACAACATGCGACGGATCATGAATGTATCTCCTCAACTGAGACACATGAAAAACATCATGCAAACTCGCAAGCGACGGCGGTAAAGCGATACGATAGGCTACCTCTCCTATCCTCTCCAAAATCTGATAAGGACCAATAAATCGAGGTGTCAACTTCTTCGACTTCAAAGCTCGACCAACACCAGTTATCGGAGTAACACGAAGAAACACATGATCTCCCTCTTGGAACTCAAGTGACTTCCTCCTCTTATCATGATAACTCTTCTGACGACTCTGAGCAATTCTCATCTTCTCCTGAATCATCTTAATCTTTTCCGTAGTCTGTTGAACAATCTCCGGTCCAACCACAGCACTCTCACCGGACTCATACCAACATAAAGGCGTCCGACATCTCCTACCATACAAAGCTTCAAACGGTGCCATACCAATACTCGAATGAAAACTATTGTTGTAGGTAAACTCAATCAAAGGTAAATAACAATCCCAAGCACCTCCTTTTTCCAAAACACAAGCTCTCAAAAGATCCTCTAGTGACTGAATCGTCCTCTCAGTCTGACCATCAGTCTGCGGATGATATGCAGAACTCAATCTCAGCTTAGTTCCCAAAGCCTTCTGCAAACCTTCCCAAAACTTCGATGTAAATCTAGGATCTCTGTCCGAAACAATACTAGACGGAATACCATGCAAGCTTACAATCTTCTCAATATACAACTCGGCTAGTCTCTCTAACGGATAATCCATTCTGATCGGA
Organism: Lathyrus oleraceus; assembly: GCF_024323335.1. Classification (NCBI taxonomy): domain Eukaryota; kingdom Viridiplantae; phylum Streptophyta; class Magnoliopsida; order Fabales; family Fabaceae; genus Lathyrus; species Lathyrus oleraceus. The sequence goes on from NC_066580.1 coordinate 261,978,109, forward strand.
ATGAAATGAGCCGATTTCGTCAATCTATCAACAATCACCCAAATAGCCTCAAAATTCTTACTTGTCCTCGGCAACCCAGAAACAAAATCCATACTGATACTATCCCACTTCCACTCTGGAATAGCCAACGGTTGCATTAGCCCAGACGGCTTCTGATGCTCAATCTTTGACTTCTGACAAGTCAAACAGGAATAAACAAAACTCGCAATTTCTCTTTTCATTCCCGGCCACCAAAATAACTTCTTCAAATCATGATACATCTTCGTAGCTCCAGGATGAATACTCAAACCACTACGATGTCCTTCTTCAAGAATACTCTTCTTAAGCTCAGTAACATCCGGAATACACACTCGATTACCAAATCTCAAAACACCATTCTCATCAACTCTGAATTCACCACCTTGACCTTGATTCACTAGAGTCAACTTATCAACCAAAAGCATATCGGATTTCTGACCCTCTCTGATCTCATCCAGAATATTACTCGTCAACCTCAACATTCCCAATTTAACACTATTGTGAGTACTCTCACACACCAAACTCAAATCTCTAAACTGCTCAATTAAATCCAACTCTTTAACCATTAACATAGACATATGTAAGGATTTCCGACTCAACGCATCAGCCACTACATTTGCTTTACCCGGATGGTAATTCAAACCAAAATCATAATCTTTCAGAAATTCTAACCATCTCCTCTGTCTCATATTCAGCTCTTTCTGATCAAACAAATACTTTAAACTTTTATGGTCACTGAAAACTTCAAATCTTGACCCATACAAATAATGCCTCCACAACTTCAGAACAAATACCACAGCTGCCAACTCTAAATCATGTGTCGGATAGTTCCTCTCATGAACCCTTAGCTGTCTCGAAGCATAAGCTATAACCTGCTTATTCTGCATCAACACACCACCTAAACCCAACAATGAAGCATCACAATAAACCTCAAATAATTCCGACGAACTCGGTAATATCAGAATAGGAGCAGTAGTTAACCTTCTCTTTAACTCTTGGAAACCTTCTTCACATTTTGAATCCCAAACAAACGCTTGCCCCTTTCTTGTCAACATCGTCAGCGGTAATGCCAACTTAGAAAATCCCTCAATGAACTTCCTATAATAACCAGCCAAACCAAGGAAACTCTTTATCTCAGAAACTGACTTCGGAGCTTCCCACCTAGATACCGCTTCTATCTTAGAAGGATCAACAGCAACACCACCTCTTGAAATCACATGACCAAGAAAACTAACTTCTTCTAACCAAAATTCACACTTCGACAGTTTAGCAAATAACTTCTTTTCTCGTAGAACTTCCAACACCACTCTCAAATGCTCAGCATGCTCTTCTTCAGATTTCGAATACACCAAAATGTCATCAATAAACACTACCACAAACTGATCTAGATACGGATGGAAAATTCTATTCATATACTCCATAAATACTCCAGGCGCATTAGTCACACCAAAAGGCATCACAGAATACTCATAATGTCCATACCTTGTTCTGAAAGCAGTCTTCTGAATATCTTCAGTTTTCACACGTATCTGATGATACCCAGATCTCAAGTCTATTTTGCTGAACACACTAGCACCAACCAATTGATCCATCAAATCATCAATCCTCGGTAAAGGATACCGATTCTTGATCGTCACTTTATTCAGTTGCCTGTAGTCCACACACAACCTCATAGTACCTTCTTTCTTCTTAACCAACAACACTGGTGCACCCCACGGTGACACACTCGGACGAATAAATTTCTTATCCAACAACTCTTCCAACTGACTCTTCAATTCAGCTAGCTCAACAGCAGACATACGATACGGAGCCATCGATATCGGTCTAGTACCAGGTACCAAATCAATCGAGAACTCAACTTCACGTTCTGGTGGCAATTCATTCACTTCTTCCGGAAATACATCAGGAAAATCACACACTACAGCGAGATCGCCCATCACCAGTTTATCTTTAGCCTCCAAAGTCGCTAACAGCATAAACAACTCTGCCCCATCTGCCACTTCCTCATTCACCTGCCTCGCTGAAAGAAACAAACTCTTTCCTTCCTCAATCTCAGGGAATATCACAGTCTTATCAAAACAATTGATAGAAACCCGGTTAAACACCAACCAGTTCATACCCAAGATAACATCAATCTGCACTAATGGAAGACACACAAGGTCTATCCCAAAGTCTCTACCAAAAATACTCAAAGGACAACTCAAACAAACCGAAGTAGTAGTCACTGAACCCTTCGCAGGAGTATCAATCACCATACTTCCAAGCATCTCAGATATTTCTAACTTAAGCTTCACAGCACAATCCAACGATATAAAAGAATGAGTAGCACCTGTGTCAATAATAGCTACAAGAGGAAAGCCATTAATATAACACGTACCTCGGATCAAACGATCATCTGCAGAAGTCTCAGAACCTGATAAAGCAAAAACCTTGCCTCCTGACTGATTTTCTTTCTTCGGCTTAGGACACTGTGGACTGATATGACCCAACTCTCCACAGTTAAAACAAGTCACAGTCTTCAACCGGCAATCTGCAGCTAAATGACCACCTTTTCCACACTTGAAACACTTCTTCTCATTACTAGTACACTCATGGATACGATGTCCAGCCTGACCACATCTGTAACACTTAACAGGAGCACTAGAGTCTCCCCCACTAGGCCTCTTCATCCCACTCTGCCTCTGAAAACCTTTGCCAGCTGCATACGGTTTTCCACGGTCAGTCTGATTCTTGCCCTTCCTATCAACTCTCTGCTGATAGCTCTCAGCTCTGGCCTTGGAATCCTGTTCAAAAATTCTGCAACAGTCAACCAAATCAGAAAACACTCTAATCCTTTGATACCCAATAGCCTGCTTGATCTCGGGGCGCAACCCGTTCTCAAACTTCACACACTTGGAAAATTCCCCAGCAGCCTCAGCATAGGGAGTATAATACTTCGACAGTTCTGTGAACTTGGCAGCATACTCAGTGACAGTCCGGTTACCCTGCTTCAATTCTAAGAACTCTATCTCTTTCTTTCCTCTGACATCCTCGGGAAAATACTTCCTCAGAAATCTCTCTCTGAACACAGCCCAAGTAATCTCAGCATTTCCAGCAGTTTCCAACTCAGTGCGGGTAGCAACCCACCAATCATCAGCTTCTTCTGATAGCATATGCGTGCCGAACCTGACCTTCTGGTTATCAGCACACTCCGTTACTCTGAAGATCCTCTCGATCTCCTTCAACCACTTCTGAGCGCCATCTGGATCGTATGCTCCTTTGAACATTGGAGGATTGTTCTTCTGGAACTCACTCAACTGACGAGCAGCTCCCATTCCTACAACATTCGGATTCCCTCCAAGTACTCCAGCTAGCATACCCAGAGCCTCAGCAATTGCAGCATCATCTCTACCTCTTCCAGCCATCTCTATTCTGAAAACCCAACAAGCCAAACAATAAGTACTGATAGGGTTAAACAACACCTATCCCGTACAGGGGAAACAGAAAAATTACGACTCGACTCGACCGACTATGCTCTGATACCACTAATGTAACACCCTTCTAAATACCCCAAATTATTATAATTAAAATACACATATATTCATCAGAGTAATTATGCCCCGAAGGGTGTCACACAATCATTTCACTACATTCATCAAATATCCTGTCATGCTCATTTATTTAAATCAAAATAAGGTCTTTTGCATAATTCGCAGCGGAATCAAATTCAACATCAATGTAAAACATGTAACACTATACATGTAAATCATCCAACAACCAATATCAAATTAATTAAAACATTCCCTCCCGATGTTACATCTATCAGAGCATGACCCATAAGAAACTACTCTAGACTCCAAGCATAAGCTTCTACTCAACTCATTTCTCGTTACCTGAAAAATAGGCGTAAGGGTGAGTTCCTCAATCAATATAATAAGCATTATAGAACAACATGTAATGCCAAGTAATTAACACATTAATTCACCCTAATTAGACTACGCATTCAGCAACAGTAATATCCATTCAAACATCATACTCAACAGTACAATCTCCATCATATTCAATCATTAACAACACAACACACAACACACATATGATACTGGAATACATCCATTCATATCATATGCCATACATTCATTATGCAATGAGACTCTATGCATGCGGTACCGACTATTTGTGAACATATAGTTCAACCTCACCGTCCAAATCCAGGCACGGCTACCAAGCTCACTAGTCCCACTCATTTGAGACATAGTGACTCACTCACTAATTCCTCACCATGGGAATTAGCTACCACCCCAAATGGGCCATGAAATGCACGCTAATCACCTAGCATGCAAACATCAACAACAACAATCAAATGATATACTCACTAATTCCTCACCATGGGAATTAGCTACCACCCCAAATGGGCCACAACATGCACGCTAATCACCTAGCAATGCAACATCAACAATAATCAAGAATAGACACATGCTCACACTCTAAGCCATAATACAGTCTATTCACAAACGTATACATTCACATCATCATGTATACCATCACACATTATCAACATAATTAATCACAAAAGCACATCATATCATGCCACATAATCAACCACAGTATTAGCCCGCTCTACTAATACCTATACCACTCAAAACAACGGGAAATGATCCCTACAACATCATATCTCAGCTAAGTACATCACTTAGCCTAAACAACCAAAAACTGCACAACAACAGTTCAGGAAAATCCCAACTCTGCCCATACGCGTACTGTCCATGCCATACGCGTATTGCCCAAACCTGGCCAACTCCATACGCGTAATGCCTACTCTCTTACGCGTATTGCGCATTTCCTCGCCCAACTCATACGCGTACCACCATCCCATACGCGTACGCTACGCGTAACAATCTCCCCTTACGCGTACCAACAGAGACCAATATACGTTCAAAACATCATCTTTTTCTCCCATACGCGTAAGGCCTCCTCCATACGCGTACCAGCCAGCTCATACGCGTATTGCCTAGTGCCATACGCGTATGACCAGAAACCAGAACTCTCAGATCTGCTATGGCTTTCTCTGTTACGAAACCTATCCGATCCAACCTTCCACAGTCCAAATTACACAAAATACTCGTCCATATCATCTACACGAATCATATCCTATTCCTCTTCACCAATCCTAACATTATCTCTTCTAATTCCTACGAATTTCGTCAATTATAATCCAATTTTCGTTCCTCTCAACAGTTCACAAATTCAACATATATCATCCAATCATAGGTAAAACAATGGTCTATCACTACCCAGTACATATCATCCCATAATACCCGTTAATTGATGATAAACCCCCTTACCTGAGTTAATCCGGCAACCTCTGAGCTCCAAGCTTCTCCTTCCTTCAACCTTCGTTCTCTGGTTCTCTTTTTGCCCTTTCTGCCTCTTTTTCCTTTTTCACGTGAAAACAATAAACCTTTTTACCAAATGGGACCTTTTTACTGATTTCCACTTTTATTCCAATTATAAAATAATAATCCAATAATAATAATCCCAATAATTATTATTCCACAAATAATAATATTAATCCAAACTTCCAATTATTCAATTAAATCAATAAATAAAATATTAATTTAAATTAAATAATTAGCTTATTTTAATTGGGGTGTTACAAAAATCCTCAGCAAAAGCAAACACAAGATTTAGTGACCACCATATTAAGAATCAAAAGGTCATCAACATCCCCGAAAAGCAAAATAAAGTGACTGCCATTTCAATAAGAATTAGAGAATCATCACGAAGAAGAGGTGGGTTAAAACAAAATTTAAGCCTTATATCCTTTGTTTCAATAACCATGAACCATTCCACATTACAACCCTTAAAATACCTAATTGAAGTAGGGTTTATTCTAAAAGCATACTACATCAAGGTTGCGCAAACTGACTCCTAGATATTTGTTAATCACCTGTATTGGCATTATATTCTCACTGTATATTTCACACACTAGCTAAATCAGCAATGTGTTTGGACTAATGGTCCACTCATCACACATTATCACATCATTTCAATAAATAGTTTTTTCAAAACCTGCATGAACATCGCATTAATATTACCATTTCTGAATGAACAATTTTAATTGCAAGTCAGTACTTGACATCCGGGAAAGTCTAACAAGGAGAAGCCAGAGAAGAAGTTGATCATTCGTCAATGCTGACTCAAATCAAGATCACCTTATAACCCTATGAATCAGGGGCATAACATCCAATGACTATGTAGAATATGAATTAGTTAGCCTGAAACAAATCTCTAAGCATCAGTTGATCAAGGAGGCAAATCATTTCAAAGTATTTAGTCCATCTGAGGCAAGCCCTTCAAAAGCTTAATCAGGGACAAACTACTGAAAGATTCATACACTAGGTCAAATTTGGTTTAGGTTATGGTATAATCGTCCCCAGGATTTCCTTTTAAGGGAGATTTTCTTCAAAGACCCTACAGGTTGGGGCAGACAAGTTGCAAATAGCCTTAGGGAAGAGTAAGAGCACAATCATCATACGTTGATTACGTTCTACGCTCACTAAATCATTTGCAAGCCTTCATGGCATATCAAGCAAAGAAGTTGAGGTTCCCTCAAGAATAAACACGCAATCTATCAGCAAAGAGTCAAACTTGGGGCACCAAGAGCATCCATATTTATCCTCCAATCATCGCAGCATCAAATACCGAGTGTCAGAAAGTCAAAACCTTTCACCAATCGAAAGTTCGATCCCTACTGGCATCTCCAAAACCAAAAGTCCAATCCATGTTGGCAATTACCAAAAAAACCAAAGTCCAATCCCTATTGGCATCTCCAAAGCCAAAGTCCAATCCATATTAGCAACCACTGAAAGTCCACTTTGTTGGCATCTTTATAAACTCAAATCCAATCAACATTGGTACCCAGAAAGTCTCACCTTCGAAAAAGGGAGATCAATTCAAACGCAACCAAAAAACCTTCATGTATTACCACATGCATTGCATACAACATACATGTATAACTCTATCGACGAAACAATAAGTTTTCATCAACATGCACCATACGCATACATAACACATTTCTTTCCGTCAACCCCTTTACGAGAAAAAAAATCCTTTTCCATCAACCCTTTGATGATGATATTCCCTAATTGTTTCTTTTGACGGTGATGAGTCTTTTCCATCAACCCATTTTATGATGTCACTCCATAGAGAAGTTTCTTTCAGTTAACCCTTTGACGATGATATTACCTATATAAAGTCTTTCCACCGACCCTTTGGTGATGACAATCTTTAATTCTTTTCCGTCAACCCTTTGACGATGTCACTCCATAGTGAATTTTCCTTTCCGTCAACCCTTTGACGATGACAAATCCTTTTCCATCAACCCTTTAATGATGTCCCTCCATAGTGAAGTTTCTTTCTGTCAACCCTTTGACGATGACAAGTTCTTTTCCATCAACTCTTTGATGATGTTCCTCGATGTGAAGTTCCGTCAACCCTTTGACGATGACAGTTACCTTTCCATCAACCCTTTGATGATGTCACTCCATAGTGAAGTCCTTTTTATCAACCCTTTGACAATGATATTCTATAACTGATCATTTCCCATCAACCCTTTGATGACGAGATTCATTATCTTCCATCAATCCTTTGATGATGATATTCCCCAACAATCTCTTCAGAAATAAAAATAAAACCCTATAAAAAATATAATTACTCGGTTGCATTCCCACATGCACCGCACACATCCTTCATAAATATTTTTCTATCAAACAGGAAGATTCATCAAACACGGTCCTATCAATCATCATCATACCCATGCATAGCACTTCAACCGAAATGGGGAGTTTCATAAAAAATGAATAAAAAAATTATTTGCATTCCTACATGCACATCTAAAAATCCCCAGCAATTGCATACTGTCATACGGTGAACTGACTTTGTGTGTTTTTGCTTTGGAAAGCAAATGTCGCGGATAGCAAGAGTCGCCACCGACTTTTCTTTTATCCAATAAGGAAAGGCGGAAAAGAACAGGAAAGACCTTGATTAAATTTTGGGTTCGGGAGGTACATTATACAAAGGGAAGGTGTTAGCACCCTTTGTATCCATGGTTATCCATGGGCTCTTAATTGCTTAATCACTTATGTTTTTCTTGTCCGAAAAAGTGTTTGAGAACTGTTTGGGAAATGTTTTGAAAAGAGAGTTTAACTTTGTAATGATTCTTGTACAAATGTATACAAAGTATTTATCTCGTTTAATTTTGAAAGCTGTTTAGAAAAATATAACTTGGCAATGATTCTAGTACGAATGTATACCAAGTGGTGATTTTCTAGTAGATGTTTTGCAAAGTGTGAGGTGTGAAAAGTATTTTAAGTTGTGAGTCAGCATTTAAGAGTTGTACCTACCCAAGGTCTTTATGGGTATTTCCTATCCTTATGAAGGTAAAACTGTCCTTACTATTGAGAGGTAAGTAGTCTTGTCATTTGGATGTAAAGGGACATAGGGTCATCGATTGGTCATTGAAGGCAACATTTATAAGGATACCTTAGCATTCTAAGGGACAATCATCATTTAATCGTAGGCTACCACGGAGGGTCATCGAGGGACAAAATCATATATTCGCAGGCAACATCCGAGGGACTATGATTTATCTTATAGGGACATGATGATTTAATCGAAGGGTCTTTGCTAAGTGTATCCCCACATTCGCGGGACATGACCGTAATACCGTAAGGCAACAAAGAGAGGGCCAAGATTATATATTCAAAGGCAACGTTTGTAATCAGTTAGGTAATTAGGATGAATCTCCACAAGGGTATCCCACAAATAAAGTGGAATACCTAGCAAGCTACCTTCTTCGGGAGTATGTGAGCCCTCACAAAATTCAGCAAACAGGTCAGAATACCAAATGGGGTGCGATCAATAGTTGCACCGAACAAAGGAATCGCAGCAGTAATAATGTCAGGCAAATAATACATAGCTATGATAGAACATGTCAGATAAGCACAGAACAGAACAGAACCGAAAAAAAACAGAGACTGTCATGTTCGCTACTGCCTCGCCTAGCGACGGCTTGGCGAACGCTCGCTACTTGTTTGCTTAGCGATGTGCTAGCGAACGGCTGCCGGGTTTTGAGTCTAATAACAGTACGATTTCATCAAGCTCCAACCCTATGGCATCCCTTACAGAAATTACATGGTTAAACATTCAAGATATCCGTGCATACTTAAATCCACATGCAAAACCTAAGATATATTTATAAATTCAACCATAATTTCACATGTAAATTGGGAGCATGAAGCGGTAGTGGTAGTGCAAACCTGTTTGCAATTGAATTGCAACGTTGAATTGGCAGATCACTCTTAGGGTTGGTGTCGGATTGAGTCGGGCGAAGGTAACCTTTGTGCATATGAGTTTCCTTCAGGGTTTCCTTCAGGGTTGTTCTGAATTCTCTTGGTTAGCCTCCAGGGTTTTTCCGGTTGCCTCTGTTAGGGTTTGCTTGTTTCCTCTCTGTGTGTCCTTTTTCTGAATGAGGTCTTGGTACTTATAATAGTTTTTGTGACCTAATGGGCTCAGAATGAAGCCCAAAACTTCTGGTATTCGCAAGCTTCGCTAGGCGAGTGGTGCAGCGAAGAATTCGCTAGGCGAAGAATTTTGCTCGCCTAGCGAGCAAACCAGTTTAAGTCATTTTCTGGATTTGGCCACCTGTGTGCTGGACCCTTGTTCCTTTAAGATCAATGTCTTGAAAAATGAGTTGGAGTGCCTTGAAAAATGTCTTGCAAGATTAACGGGCAAATTTTGGGGTATGACAGCTGCCCCTGTTCAATATTCTTAAACCGAGAGAGTTAGAATGGTATGTATGCCATTCGTGATCTGGAGGTAGAAGATTATTGAACACTTAGAATGCCCAAAAATTTGCACTGGTTAATTAAAAGTTAGTCTTGATGGAGATGGGCTTAAAGATGCCATCCAGGAAGTTTGATGATGAGAGCTTCAGAGTGCGTCGTACATCAAAGCAATTTGAAGACATGGGTGTCACACCGGGTCGTACACTAGACCGTATAATGAGTCACCCATTAGGTGTTGTTAGGGCGAGCTGAACCTGATGAGATAAGGATCAGAATGGGTCGTGTGCTGCTGGGGATAAAGGATCAGAATGGATCATACGCTAGATCGTATCTGAATTGCAGAATGAACTGTCCGTTAGGCTGCATCTAGAGAGGTAAAGATCAGAATGGATCGTACGCTAGATCATATCTGAGTAGCAGAATGAGTCGTCCATTAGGCTGACGACTTCACTGGGGATGAAAGGTCAGAGTGGATCCTACGCTAGATCGTATCTGCGTTGCAGAATAAGCCGCCCATTAGGCTGTATCTGACGAAATAAGAATCAGAATGGATCGTACGCTAAATCGTATCTGAGTTGCAGAATGAGCCGTTCATTAGGCTGTATCTGGAGAAATAAATGTCAGAATGGATCGTACGTTAGATCGTATCTGAGTTGCAGAATGAGTCGTACGTTAGGCAGTATCTGACAAAAAGTATTCGTACGCTAGACTACACCTCGGAATGTACCGTACGCTAGGTAGTATCTGAGGAATGAAGATCAGAATGGATCGTATGTTAGATCGTATCTGAGTAGCAGAATGAGCCGTCCGTTAGGCAGTATCTGACAAAAAGTAGTCGTACGCTAGACTACACCTCGGAATGTACCGTACGCTAGGTAGTATCTGAGGAATGAAGATCAGAATGGATCGTACGTTAGATCGTATCTGAGTAGCAGAATGAGCCATCCGTTAGGCTGTATCTGATGATAAAAGGGGGTAGTCATACACTAGACTACATTTCAGAATGTACCGTACGCTAGGTAGTATCTGAGGGGATGAAAATCCAAATGGATCATACGCTAGACCGTATTGGAACAGTTGAAGGAATCATACGTTAGGCTGAATCAGAATGAACCGTACGTTAGGCTATATCTGATAATATTTGCATGTGTCGTATTTGCAATAAATGTCTGGGATGGGCTTAAAGATGCCATCATTAGGAGGATGTCAGAATGCTCATCAGAATGAACATCCATATGGATTATATCTGAAAGATGCATCTGAATCTAAAATGTAACCGATGAGGGTGTCCGTCTGAATGAACCTTTATTTTGACTGTATTGGGAGGATAATTAACCTGAAAAAGTTAACCCCATGCCATGTTATGATGCATGAGATGTTTTATGCTTGTGAAAATAAATGTGAACATTGCATGCATGTATATGATGCGAAATGATGCATGAATGAATTGTGCGTCTGAAAATTTTTGCCAGGGGAAAATAAATCCCCATATTCTGGTTGGAGATATTTGTATGGATGACCCTTTCTTAGCTGGGGATACTTGATTTCTGTCTGATGGTAGAAGTATTCACCAGGACCTGGCTGGGGGATAAAAGAGATGACCAGTCTGTCCAGTAGTGCTAATTTCTTCTGGGAATAACTGGTTTTGCTGGGGAATAGGATTAGCAATCGGGTTCATCGGAAAGCATGGTCAGACTTTATCCTCGACCCTAAAGTCTTTTAATAACTGCTATTTCTATTTTATGCATGTATTTTCGGTAAACATTAATCGTGTTCAAACGCATATATTAATTCGAATTAAATCAATGGACGTTTATGCAAACAAAACAGAGAAAGTAAAACAAAAGCATTTTTTGGGAGATAAAATGGTATTGATTTTGAAAGAGGGCCTATAAACAGGCAACTTGAGTATAAGGAGACAGAAATCCTAGTAAGAGGAAATTGTCAAGAAAATAAAGAAAAAGCTATGAAGAAAAAGTCCTATTGATTTTAATTCCACTACTGTCATTATGTCTTCAAGCCTCTCATCTCCTGCTGTCGGATAGAAGTGATTGGCTTGTTCAGTCCCTTTGACTTGGGTGAAGTTGGCCGAGAACGGGACATAGTCATACGCTTTAATCCCTAATTTTTGCCTGGACCGCCTTTTCAGGCTTTCAGTCCACCAGGATACCCTTTTTTGCCCAAGCCGCCTTTTCAGGTTTTCGACTTGCTGGGTGTACGTTTTTATATGTTGATCCCTAATTTTTGCCCGAACCCTTTTGGTTCGCCGGGATGCCCTTACTTTTGCCTAGATACGTCGACCTAGCGGGTCTCTTTTATGCGTAGTATTTTTTAACTATGTCTGCGTTCACAGGATGTGGGAAGTCTTCGCCATCCATTGTAGCAAGCATCATGGATCCACCAGAGAATACCTTCTTAACTACAAATGGCCCTTCGTATGTGGGAGTCCATTTGCCTCTAGAATCACCTTGTGGTAGAATGATACGCTTTATTACCAGGTCGCCAATTTGATATACCTGTCTCTTGACCTTTTTGTTAAATGCTTGGGTCATGCGCTTCTGATATATCTGCCCATGACAAACAGCCGCAAGTCTCTTTTCATCAATCAAATTTATCTGATCGAGTCGAGTCTGAATCCATTCATCCTCATCTAAGCCTGCATCTTTCACAATTCTTAGAAAGGGAATCTGAACTTCCACCGGTAAAATGGCTTCCATTCCGTAGACGAAAGAGAAAGGAGTTGCCCATGTCGAAGTGCGCACTGAAGTGCGATAACCATGAAGAGCAAAGGGTAACATCTCATGCCAGTCTTTGTATGTTACTGTCATCTTTTGTATGATCTTCTTAATATTCTTATTAGCAGCTTCTACGGCGCCATTCATCTTTGGCCGGTACGGAGAAGAGTTATGGTGTTTTATTTTGAACTGCGTGCAGAGTTCAGTAATCATCTTGTTGTTCAAATTGGTGCCATTGTCTGTGATAACTCTTTCAGGGATGCCATATCGACAAATAAGACTATTCTTGATGAACCGTGCCACCACATTCTTGGTGACAGAAGCAAATGAGGCCGCCTCTACCCACTTTGTAAAGTAATCAATAGCAACAAGAATGAAACGATGTCCATTAGAAGCAGTAGGTTTAATCTCTCCAATCATATCAATGCCCTACATTGCAAAGGGCCAAGGGGCTGTCAACACGTTTAATGGAGCAGGAGGCACATGTACTTTATCCGCATAGATCTGGCACTTGTGACAAGTTCTGGAGTGACGGTGGCAATCAGCTTCCATGGTAGACCAATAATACCCTGATCTCAGAATCTTCTTGGCCATCGTATGTCCACTAGAATGAGTCCCAAAAATACCGTCATGCATGTCTTCCATAATCTTTTCTGCTTCCTTTTTATCCACACAGCGAAGCAAAGTCGAATCATGATTCCGTTTATATAATACTCCATTACTCAAAAAGAATTTAGCGGAGAAATTCCTCAGAAATTTTATGTCATTGATGGATGCCCCTTCAGGGTATTCCTGAGTTTCTAAATATCTTTTTACTTCGTAGAACCAAGGTTTCTCTTCTACTTCATCAGTATTCAGTTCATAACAATATGCCGGTTCATCTAATCATGCAATGGTGATCATGGGAGCTTCATGGTCCCATCTGACTCTGAACATAGATGACATGGTAGCCAATGCGTCTGCCAACTGATTCTCTTCTCGGGGAATATGTTCGAATGTAATCTTTTCAAAGTATGGGATTAATGTCAACACCCGCTCTCGATAAGGGATGAGATTCAGATGTTTAGTATCCCATTCTCCTTTGATCTGACTGATTACTAAGGCTGAGTCTCCGTACACACTCAAAAACTTGATTCTTAGGTCTATAGCAGCTCTGAGTCCCAAAATACATGCTTCATACTCAGCCATATTATTGGTACAATCAAAACATATTCTAGCAGTGAAAGGCGTATGGAAACCCTCGGGGGAAATGATTACAACACCAACACCATTGCCCAATGCATTAGAAGATCCGTCAAAAACCATAGTCCATCGGGATCCCAGTTCGGGTCCTTCATCCAGTCCAGGTTCTTCATAATCAGTAACAAGCATGACATCCTCATCTGGGAACTCAAAATTCATAGATTGGTAATCATCAACTGCTTGATGAGCCAAATGATCAGCTAACACGCTTCCTTTGATTGCTTTCTGAGTAGTATATTGGATATCATACTCTGTTAAAATCATCTGCCATCTTGCTATTCTTCCGGAGAGGGCAGGTTTCTCAAATATATATTTGATAGGATCCATCTTAGAAATCAATAAAGTGGTATGATTCAACATATACTGTCTTAGTCGACGAGCAGCCCAAGCCAAAGCACAACAAGTTTTCTCGAGCAATGAGTATCTTGTTTCACAGTCGGTAAACTTTTTGCTAAGGTAGTATATGGCATGCTCTTTTCGACCAGACTCGTCATGTTGCCCCAACACACACCCCATTGAATTTTCTAACACGGTCAAATACATGATTAGAGGTCTTCCTTCAACTGGTGGCATCAGAATTGGAGGTTCTTGGAGATACTTCTTGATTCTGTCAAAAGCTTCTTGACATTGATCATTCCATACCATCTCTTGATTTTTTCTCAGTAATTTGAAGATGGGTTTGCAGGTAGCAGTCAAATGGGAGATAAATCGGGCAATGTAATTCAAGCGTCCCAAGAAACCTCTGACTTCTTTATCTGTACGGGGAACTGGCATTTCTTGAATAGCTCTCACCTTAGCCGGGTCAACCTCAATTCCTTTACCACTGACAATAAAGCCCAAGAGTTTACCGGATCTTACTCCAAAGGTGCATTTGTTCGGGTTCAATCTCAACTTGTATTTCTTCAACCTCTCAAACAGTTTGTATAAATGATCGAGATGTTCTTCTTCAGTATGAGATCTGGCTATCATGTCATCCACATATACCTCTATTTCATGATGGATCATATCATGGAACAAAACCACCATAGCACGCTGGTACGTTGCCCCTGCATTCTTTTAAACCGAATGGCATTACTTTGTAACAGAAAGTGCCCCATTGCGTCACAAACGTAGTTTTCTCCATGTCTTCAGGCGCCATCTTAATCTGGTTATAACCTGAGAATCCATCCATGAATGAGAATACCTTGTGTTGAGCGGTGTTATCCACCAGAACATCAATGTGCGGAAGTGGGAAGTCATCTTTGGGACTCGCTTTATTCAAGTCTCTGTAATCTACACACATCCGCACCTTACCATCCTTCTTTGGCACTGGTACCACATTAGCAACCCATTGAGGATAAGAAGTAACAGCCAGAAAACCTGCATCGAATTGTTTCATAACCTCGGCTTTGATTTTCTCAGACATTTCAGGACGCATGCGACGAACCTTTTGCTTAACAGGATGACAATCTTCCTTCATTGGCAAACGATGCACTACTATATCAGTATCCAGTCCTGGCATATCTTCATAAGACCAAGCAAAAATCTCTATATAGTCATGTAACATCTGAATCAATCTTTCTTTGACACTGTTTTCCAAGCCTGCTCCTATTTTGACTTCTTTCTTGTCCACTTCAGTACCCAGATTTACAGTCTCAATTGATTCCTCATGCGGCTGTATAGTCTTTTCCTCTTGCAGTAACAGTCTGGCAAGCTCTCCAGGTACTTCACAATCTTCCTCACTTCCATCCTCGGCTTGGTAGATCGGATTTTCAAAGTCATAATGAACAGTAGCAGAATTATTATCAACAGGATCTAGAGTGGATATGGATCTGCAATTTGTTACGTGAGTGTGTGTAAGAAAGCATAACTTGTTTACAAGATGACATGAAAGATAAAGAGCGCAATATTTGAATGCAAAAAGTCCATTGATTTATTGAATGTGGATATGCTTATGAAAATGACAAAACCCTCAACAAATTAGCTATTTGTGCCCCGGGCATAGACACAATGCTTTAAGAAGTTCAATTGTAAAAATTAAAATTTTGCAACACTAAAATAGACAATAACAATTACTCTTGACTAAAGGAAATCGGGATAGTGTCTTCAGCCTTCCAATTATTGAGTCCGTCACCAATTGTTGGGAAAATCCAGCTATCCAAGTCGCAATCACTATCAGCATCTTCTACAGCATTAATCTGATCTTTGACTATGTTTTCAGAGCTAAACCCCAGGCCAAATCTATCAGACTTGTACGGTACATTGATCAGTTGACCCCCGCCAGTACGACCACTATCTTCAACCACGGCTTGAGCAGCTTTTAGAGAAGTCATAGCAGGAGGAGCACGAATAACCTTGGGCACACGGGAAGTTGGCTTAAGGACATGACTAGTCGGAGGAACTACTTCAAATGACTGAGAAGGATTGGTTACTAGTTCCTTTCCTCGAGTTTCAGGGGCGGGAGGTGAGATTTCTGGAGAGAAGATCCTTCCACTTCGGGTAATTTTACTAGTCCCAACAATGTCATTAGGATTAGCAGAATTATCAACTTGCTTTATGTCGTGGATGTAAACATCACCTCCATAATTCCATGGAATGGCTTTGATTGAGGAATACGGTATTGGGCCAGGTGCGGATGTTAGAGCTCTCGAGCTGATAATACCACTCCAACTGGGTGCCGGACAGACTCTCTTGGAAGAAATGGATTCATAGCTTCCTATCAGTGGTATACGGCTGAATCTTTCTCATATAAGCTCTCAGATGCATCTGAGGACAAGACGCACCATCATACTTAGTGAAAGCGGGGACCTTGTGTTAGACGGTGTGGCTAGTGATCGAGAGGGGGGGTGAATAGATCACCTCTTAAAAAATTAACGGATTTAACGTTTAATCAGAGTTTTCAAAAATGGCGGAAAAATCAGTCCCGAATCGACTTCCGTCTATTCTGAACCGCTACTAGAAAGCCGGACACGCAAGTGCAGTTGCTGGATTTTAATGAGAATGACAAAAACAGTTCACACCAGAATTCTAACAAATTGAATGCGCTTATCCTTAAATTCTATTTCCAATGAATAAAATCAAGCTAACCGTTTTATCAAACAGTTGGTGTGTGTGTGATCGTCAATGAACAGCAATGGAGTTTGATTAAAATTTTCTTGCCACTGCTGTCTTGAAAAAGAAGCAATCACCACACACTAACTGATATTGCAAAAACAGTTTGAAAAACGTAAAGAGGAGTAAGGTAAGAATACGATACGCAGAGATTTGGTAAGGAAGTTCCCCACGTCGTCCTCGCGTGTGGGTACGTCTCCCTCTCAATTTCAAATGAAATTGAGAACTTTGATTATCAATTATTGCCGAATCCGTTGATACAAGGTTTTGATACAAAGACAGAATTCTAAACTCTAAGAACCTCTTCTTGTGTAAACCTTCACTTGATCTGAGCTCGATCAAGATTTTCCTGCACAAAGTTGCAAACATTTCACCGGTTCCACGACCTGCTTGCGAAATCCCCCGATCTCCAAACGCAATGCTGCGGCTGAATATGTTCTGCAAATGTGACTCCCAAACCCTCAAGAACACACCAGTTCTTGAAGGACAAACCAGTAGGTTTTTCCTAGAAACCCCCTTCAATCTTCGACTCAGCTAGATCCTCGATCGTTCCACTGTAAACCACAGCTAGATCCTTGATCGTACCACTGAACGTTATCTCGATGCTTCTTTAATCCAAAGAACAAGAATTGTTATGTGTAAATGTTCTTGAAGAAAAGTGATTGAGAAGATGAAGAAGATGAAGTCTCTTTCAGGTTTCTATGTGCTCACAAACAATTGCTCCAACACTGCTTTTGATCTGTGTTCAATTGTTTTCCCTCAATGAATTCGTTTTTTTTCATCTGCTGTTGAAACCTGTCTTTTATATGCTGCAAAAACAGTTGCTGTTATGACATAAAACAGCTTTATGTATTGATACATGCAGGGTGTGTATCGATGCATACTGTAAGTTGTGTGAATTTTTGGTGAAATCAATTAATCATGTATCGATACATAAGTCGTGTGTATCGATGCATGTGATTTTTACACTGATATGTATCGATGCCTAATGCGCATGTATTGATGCACAGGCTGTCTCAAGTGGTCATGTATCGATGCAGAATTCGTGTGTATCGATGCATAGAGTTTTTGCCCTTCCATGTATTGATGCATGGCTCGTATGCATCGATGCATACTGAACAGAAATTGTTTTGTGATTAATCACATGCTACATGTATCGATGCAGAGACTCATGTATTGATACATACTGATATAAGATGCATTTTAATTGTTATTTGAAGGGAATTTTCAATGTAGATTTATATGTATGTTTATGCAACAATAAAGTGGGATGATGGACAAAATAAGAACACAAATATATCATGTAATGCAATGCACAATCAATTTGGATGATGATCACACAATTTGCTATCATTAAAAATTAATTCAAGTTAAAGAATTCTTTCACAAACTCCCCCTTTTTGATGATGGCAAATTCTTGGCAAGATGTGTGATACTCCCCCTGAGTTTGTGCATATCTGCATTTTCTCCCCCTTTGTCAACATCAAAAAGAGGAAGAAACATAGTTATCAAGCAGAAAGTGTAGCAGGGCATGGCAAAGATGGATAATAGGCTATCAATCACAAAGAAAGAAGCTGCAAGTTAAAGAATCATTCACAAAGAATCATTCAAAAAGTAAGGGCAATAACAAATAGAGGTAAACAGAAATTGAAAAGCATTTTAAGTGTGCGAACGAGTTTAAGAGTTACATAAGCTAAACCATATATTGTGCAACAAAATAAAACATGAGCAATATGAAATGAAATGCAGTGAGATGAAAGGGTGGTTGGTTAATTTGGATTGTTGCCACCACAGGACTCCTCATCATGTCTGTCAGGATCTCGGTAGCTTGGCGGAGGCGGAGGAGGAGGCATTGTGTCTGGATTTTGGCCCATGAAGGAGTATCGCCTAAATCGATTCTGAACTTCAATGCTTCTAAAGTTGTCCATAATCCCAGGATTTTCACGGCAATCATCCATAAAGCTGGACATTTCGTTGTAGAAAACCTGATGCCATTTAACCAAGTCTTGGTGCCAAGCGTGTTGATTGTGATACATCCGTGTATGCTCATCATGCCAGTCCCGATGCTCGTTGTGCCATTCAGTTTGTTGAACATGCCAGTACCGTGCTTCTTCATGGCGTTCTTTGTTGACGATTTCCATCTGTTGAAGCATGTGAGTGATGTCCGCATTCGGTGTTGAGGCTGAAGTACCACCGGAGAATGGAGGGGCTGTAGGTTCAGGTACGTAGTTGGTGGGAGACCACCTTCGCGGCACCCACTCACCCCAACCAGTATTGGCCTCAGCTTGAGGTACATCTGTTTCAGGCGCATCCTGCATTTCTTCATCAGGTTGTTCTTCAGCAATATGGATGCGTTCCGAAGGCACGTCAAAGTTGTAAATTCTGGTTTTGGATTTTCTTTCGAAGAAATAGAAGCATTTGCGGTCTTTGTCCCACCTATATCCCATATGCGATAGAGTGGCAGAGTCAAACTCTTGAGCTGCCGATGGAGATAGGAGAGGAACAATAGGTATTGCAACTTTCCAATACTTAAGAATTTTCATTATTTGAGATGCATAACCTAGAGCCACATTCTTGGAGCTGTCTCGTACAAAAAATAGACGTTTAACAAAGTAGTTCGCCCAATTTAGGAGAACCTTATTTTGCAGAATGTAGAGAAGATGTATGTTGGGCCTGTCCAACCGAGAGTGTCCACTGTTTGTTGGACGCAGAATATGTGTGATAATCCAGTGAAGAATACGCGGAGTTTGTTTGATCATACCTGACGTGACGTGTTCGTCCTCACTCAACGGTCTATCAATCTTTAGGATAGAAGTTGTAAAGTCCTTCAGGTCAAATTCAGGATCAAAATGCAGGTCATGCCAGCACTTGAAGACCATCGACGGAGGCGGCATTTGAAATACCGTTTCCCAATCAGAGGCTTCAAAGGTATATGTTCTGACCCCGATAGAACACCGGAACATATAGCCTCTACCAGTGTGTAGACCAGCATAAAAGGCCCGAATGAAATCCTCACGATAGTCATCTTTTGTAGATAGAAAGGACCCAAGTCTTTGTGCATGTAACAGTTCAACTACTTCATTTAGGTGCAGATGAACAGCATCTGTTTTATCAAAGATATGAGGTTTCATTACCAACCTGGCCTTGAAGGATTCCTCAAATTCAGCAGCAATGGCAGGATGAAGAATGTCTAAGGCATTTGAAGGAACATCTGGTGGTTGCTGAGAAGTACCGGCTGCTTCCTTTCCCTTTCCTTTTCCTTTGGCTCTGGATGGAATAGTGCGTGGAGGCATGGTGATGTGAGATTTAGGGTTTTACCACGTTTGTGAGAGAGAGTGAGGATGAGAAGGATTAGGGTTAGCCACTGGTTTTTGGGTTTTTTTTTTTTTGAGGGCAGATGAGATGAAGTAATGAGATAGGAAGTGATATGATTGGCTGATGTGTCGATGCATGAGAGAGAAAGAAATGCATTTAATGCAGATAGCATCAGTATGTATCGATGCAGATAGTCATGCGTCGATGCCTAGTATTCAAAATTGTCATGTGTATCGATACATGCGATGGATGCGTCGATGCCAAGTGTTTACAATTGCCCTGTGTATCGATACATGCGATGGATGCATCGATACATCCTGAAGCAGTTTTTGAAAAAAATTGAATTTTAGAATATATGGATCGATGCAGGCTTCGTTTGTGTCGATGCATACTGATGCTGAACCAGTTTTTAATGAATTTTAATGCAGTATGAATATGCATTATGCACTGTCATGATGATTATGCTCAACAGAGATTCAGAAGTCAAATTTTAGTGTGCACACAATATGGACAGGAGTATATGTAATCAAATTTTGTATCAACTAGAGTAAGAACATTTGATGTAACATACACAATCACTTAGCAATAAGAAAATTGTAGAAAGGATTGATATTACCTCTGTTGGAGAACTCTTGTGATGTATAATTGACATCTAAAACAGCTCTTATCAACCATGGTGAGGCATAATATAATTAAGAGATAACATGCTTATGACATCAATTGAGAAAGATCTAAGATTCCCAATTCGCGACGAATGTTGAAGAAAGGTTCCGTTGCCAATGGTTTAGTGAAAATATCAGCGAGCTGATTTTTGGAATCAACGTGCTCAAAGACAACGTCTTCTTTTTCAACATGATCACGAAGGAAATGATGTCTAATCTCTATGTGTTTAGTGCGTGAGTGTAAAACAGGGTTTTTAGTAAGGTTTATGGCACTAGTGTTGTCACATTTGATAGGAATACGTTTGAGTTGAATGTTGAAGTCTTGTAGTTGCTGCTTCAGCCATAAAATCTGAGCGCAACAACTACCGACTGCAACGTATTCTGCCTCTGCAGTTGACAAAGCCACAGAAACTTGCTTTTTGCTATGCCAACTGACCAAGGAGTTTGAAAACAGGTGACATGTGCCACTTGTGCTTTTCCTATCTGATTTGCAGCCAGCAAAATCAGAATCGGAGTACCCTACTAAGCTACAATCACTTCCTTTGGAATACCAAAGCCCATATTTAGGTGTTCCGTGAAGGTATCTAAATATGCACTTTACCGCTTTAAGGTGCGATTCCTTAGGATTTGATTGATAGCGTGCACACATACAAACACTAAACATGATGTCAGGCCTAGAAGCAGAAAGATACAAGAGAGATCCGATCATACCTCTGAACCTTTTGACATCTACACACTTACCATGCTCATCCTTGTCTAGATTTCCGTTGGTAGGCATTGGGGTGTCAATCGATTTTGAGTCATTCATTCCAAAGCGCTTGAGTAGTTCTCTGCAGTATTTTGTTTGACATACTGCTGTACCCTCATCAAGTTGCTTTATTTGCAGTCCTAGGAAGTAGTTCAGCTCCCCCATTAGACTCATCTCAAATTCACCCTGCATAACCTTAGAAAATTCTTCGACCAAGTGTATGTTAGTTGAACCAAATATGATATCGTCGACATAAACTTGAACTAAAAGAATGTGCTTCCCTTTGTGTTTAATAAAGAGAGTATTGCCCACTTTACCTCTTGAATATCCATGATCAATTAGGAATTTGCTAAGCCTTTCATACAAAACCCGAGGGGCTTGTTTAAGACCATACAAAGCTCTTTTTAATTTGTAAACATGATCTGGATTTTCAGCATTTTCAAAACCGGGAGGTTGTGAAACATATACTTCTTCATTTATGACACCATTAAGAAAGGCACTCTTTACGTC
Organism: Lathyrus oleraceus; assembly: GCF_024323335.1. Taxonomy (NCBI): domain Eukaryota; kingdom Viridiplantae; phylum Streptophyta; class Magnoliopsida; order Fabales; family Fabaceae; genus Lathyrus; species Lathyrus oleraceus. The sequence goes on from NC_066580.1 coordinate 262,000,253, forward strand.
CATTTGGTAAAGCTTAAAATCCTTAGAACACGCATAGGCAAGCAAAAGACGTATAGCTTCGAGGCGAGCAACTGGAGCATAAGTTTCCTCATAGTCTATGCCCTCCTCTTGGTTATATCCTTGTGCTACTAAGCGTGCCTTGTTCCTAGTAATCACTCCGTTTTCATCAAGCTTGTTTCTAAAAACCCACTTAGTGCCTATGATATGATGATCTCGCGGACGAGGGACAAGTTCCCAAACGTCATTTCTTTTAAATTGATTAAGCTCTTCTTGCATGGCCATTAGCCAAAATTCATCAATCAAGGCCTCTTTGGCATTTTTAGGTTCTACTTGTGAAACAAACGCGAAGTGAGAACAAAAGTTACTTATCTTAGACCGGGTCATTACTCCCTTTGAAATGTCTCCCAAAATGTTGTCAATGGGATGGTCTTTTGAGGATCTCCAAGCTGTTGGAAGATCATTCACTTCAGCTGTCTTTTCTTCCTCAATTTCTTCATGACTTGTATCTTCCTCCTTCTCATGGTCAGCTGTTTTGGACTGATCAATTTCCTCAACAGCTTCCTTGAGTATGTCTTCTGTAGATACACCTGCGTCATCAAAAGAAATACCTTTTCCGACATTTTTCGGATAAGACTCATCAAAAGAAACATGAACCGACTCTTCAACAGTAAGTAAACGCTTATTATACACTCTATATGCTTTACTTGACATTGAGTAACCAAGAAAAATACCTTCATCCGCTTTTGCATCAAACTTCCCAATGTTTTCCTTACCGTTATTCAAAACAAAACATTTACAACCGAATACGTGAAGATGTGACAAGTTTGGTTTTCTTCCTTTCAAAAGTTCATAAGGAGTTTTGTTTAAAATAGGGCGAATTAAGATTCTGAACATAACAGGCTGTGCTAACAGCATCAGCCCAAAAGTATTTTGGTAATCCACCCTCATTAAGCATTGTTCTTGCCAACTCCTCTAAAACACGATTTTTACGCTCCACAACGCCATTTTGTTGTGGAGTGCGAGGGGCTGAAAAGTTATGCTCAATGCCATACTTGTCACAAAACTTCTCAAAGTGATAATTTTGAAACTCACCACCATGATCGCTACGAATTGTAACTATTTTGGAATTCATTTTGTTTTGGGACAGATTTGCAAAATTTTTGAAAGCAGAAAAGGTTTCATCTTTGCTATGAAGGAATATAGTCCAAGTGAATCTAGAGTAGTCATCAACTATTACAAATCCATAGTAATTTCCACCTAGGCTCTTTGTCCTAGAAGGTCCAAAGAGGTCCATATGGAGAAGCTCAAGGGGTCGTGAAGTTGAAATTACATTTTTAGATTTAAAAGACACCCTTGTTTGCTTTCCCATTTGGCACGCGTCACATAGGTGGTCTTTTGAAAATTTTATTTTTGGTAGACCGACTACTAGATCCTTAGATACAAGCTTATTTAGCAAATCGAAGTTAACATGAGCTAAACGTCTATGCCAAAGCCAAGAATCATCATTCAAGGTGACTAGACATTTAGTATTTGTTAACGGTACATCAAACAAGTCAAGCATATAGATATTGTTTACTCTTACACCCTTAAACACAATGTTTTGTTCAGCATGTTCAATTATGCAGCAAGTTTTTGTAAACGAAACTTTATAGCCCATGTCGCATAGTTGACTTATGCTTAACAAGTTGTGTTTAAGTCCCTCAACTAAATGGACATTTGAAATAGTAGTGGTGGAGGGATTACCTACACTACCTTTGCTGAGTATAGCTCCTTTGTTGTTGTCTCCATAAGTAACATATCCCTTTTTCTTCGCTTTGAAGTCTATAAAAAGCGATATGTCACCGGTCATGTGCCTTGAGCAGCCGCTGTCAAGAAACCACCTTCTATCTACGGAGGCAAGGCACTCATCCTACAACATCAAAAGAGAGAAGTTGGTCCCCAATTTTCATTGGGTCCAAGAGGGTAAGTGTTAACATGGTTGCCTTTTGGCTTCCATTGATAAATACCTTTAGGGACTAGAAATCTCCTAAATTTGCATTTTTCAATGGTATGGCCAGCACGACAACAATATTGACATAAACTATGATGATGTGTTTGTTGTTTCTTGTTCATTGAATCCTTTAGAATAAAAGAGTATTTTGCATATGGAGGATTCAATGACTTCTTAAACAACTTGGGGTCAACGGCATAAGTAATTTTAGGTTGTAGCGCTTTCTCTAATTTGACCTTAAGAGTGTTTACCTCTTTTTGCCAAACATAACAAGCGTCACAATACCTAACTCTACTACATCCGTCAATGTCAATAGTTTTTGAATTTTCTGCAATACTAGTTTTCAATGCTTCTAAATCAATTTCAGCTTTGTTTACTTTTCCTTCCAAAAAAGAGAAGATATGTTTGTCGGAAGCTAGTCGTTTAAAAGCATCTACAGCTTCGTTATGCAGTTTTTCAAAAGCTATTTTTAATTCCGAAAAAGACATAGAGGAGAAATTATTGAAGTAGGCTTGTTTTACCTTTTTGTCATTGTTTTTCTTCTTGTGGTAGGACTGAATTTTTGTGTGAGCCATAAGGCACAGATTTGCAGCTTCATCACCATCACTTGAGCTTTGTGTGCTTGATGAATCACTATCACTTTCCCATGCAATATACGCTCTTCTTTGTTTGCTGTACCCTTTTGGCGAATCTTTTCTTTGATCCTTATACTTTATAGGGCAGTCCGTTTTGTAGTGTCCAGATTTACCACAATTAAAACAGGATCCTCTTCCTTTACTCTTCTTGTTCTCTTCTTGTTTCGAACTTATAGATTGTCTTCGAAACTTCATGAGGTTTTTGTCGGAATGCTTGACTCCATTCTTTCGAATGAATCTATTGTATCTCCTTACAAACAGTCCCATTTCCTCATCATCCGAGTCTTTGTCACTACTTGAATCATTGTCGCTTTGCTCTTTTCGTGAGGACTTAGAGCTAGAGGCCACAAGAGCTATTGGCTTCTTCTCTCCCTCTTTGTCTCTTTTCTTCTCCTTTTCCTTCTTACTTTTATTCTCATATTTTTCAAGACTTTCCAAAGCTTGCTGATGTTCTTCCAGCTTTCCAAACAAAGTTGTAATCGTAAGTCTTGTAAGATCGTTGGCTTCCTTGATTGCTGTAACTTTAGGTTGCCACTCCCTGCTAAGACACCTGAGAATTTTATTAGTAGCAATTTCATTGGAAATAGGTTTTCCAAGAGCATTCAATCGGTTAGTTAGATGGGTGAATCTCTTTTGCATGTCGGAGATGGATTCTCCTTGTTTCATGCGAAAGAGCTCAAACTCTTGATTGAGTGTGTTAATGCGGGACTGTTTTACTTCAGTAGTACCCTCATGGGCAACTTCTAAAGCGTCCCATATTTCTTTAGCTGTCGTGCAATGGGATACTCGATAATACTCATCAACACCAAGTGCTGAAATTAACATGTTTCGAGCTCTCCAATCGCACGACCACTTTTTCTCATCTTTCTCATTCCAATCATCTTCTGGTTTAGGTACTATGGCGCCAACCGCATTTGTCATAGTGATTTGAAACGGACCGTTTTCAATGGCAGCCCATACTAACCTATCCACAGAATTTATATGAACTCGCATGCAGTCTTTCCAGTAGCCATAATTTTCACCGTTGAAAATAGGCGCTCTATTATACGCCCCCTTTGGTTCAGAATCCATACTGTTACAGGCAGCCACAGAGCACCAGCGAACCGGCGCTCTGATACCACTTGTTAGACGGTGTGGCTAGTGATCGAGAGGGGGGGGTGAATAGATCACCTCTTAAAAAATTAACGGATTTAACGTTTAATCAGAGTTTTCAAAAATGGCGGAAAAATCAGTCCCGAATCGACTTCCATCTATTCTGAACCGCTACTAGAAAGCCAGACACGCAAGTGCAGTTGCTGGATTTTAATGAGAATGACAAAAACAGTTCACACCAGAATTCTAACAAATTGAATGCGCTTATCCTTAAATTCTATTTCCAATGAATAAAATCAAGCTAACCGTTTTATCAAACAGTTGGTGTGTGTGTGATCGTCAATGAACAGCAATGGAGTTTGATTAAAATTTTCTTGCCACTGCTGTCTTGAAAAAGAAGCAATCACCACACACTAACTGATATTGCAAAAACAGTTTGAAAAACGTAAAGAGGAGTAAGGTAAGAATACGATACGCAGAGATTTGGTAAGGAAGTTCCCCACGTCGTCCTCGCGTGTGGGTACGTCTCCCTCTCAATTTCAAATGAAATTGAGAACTTTGATTATCAATTATTGCCGAATCCGTTGATACAAGGTTTTGATACAAAGACAAAATTCTAAACTCTAAGAACCTCTTCTTGTATAAACCTTCACTTGATCTGAGCTCGATCAAGATTTTCCTGCACAAAGTTGCAAACAATTCACCGGTTCCACGACCTGCTTGCGAAATCCCCCGATCTCCAAACGCAACGCTGCGGCTGAATATGTTCTGCAAATGTGACTCCCAAACCCTCAAGAACACACCAGTTCTTGAAGGACAAACCAGTAGGTTTTTCCTAGAAACCCCCTTCAATCTTCGACTCAGCTAGATCCTCGATCGTTCCACTGCAAACCACAGCTAGATCCTTGATCGTACCACTGAACGTTATCTCGATGCTTCTTTAATCCAAAGAACAAGAATTGTTATGTGTAAATGTTCTTGAAGAAAAGTGATTGAGAAGATGAAGAAGATGAAGTCTCTTTCAGGTTTCTATGTGCTCACAAACAATTGCTCCAACACTGCTTTTGATCTGTGTTCAATTGTTTTCCCTCAATGAATTCGTTTTTTTTCATCTGCTATTGAAACCTGTCTTTTATATGCTGCAAAAACAGTTGCTGTTATGACATAAAACAGCTTTATGTATTGATACATGCAGGGTGTGTATCGATGCATACTGTAAGTTGTGTGAATTTTTGGTGAAATCAATTAATCATGTATCGATGCATAAGTCGTGTGTATCGATGCATGTGATTTTTACACTGATATGTATCGATGCCTAATGCGCATGTATTGATGCACAGGCTGTGTCAAGTGGTCATGTATCGATGCATAATTCGTGTGTATCGATGCATAGAGTTTTTGCCCTTCCATGTATTGATGCATGGCTCGTATGCATCGATGCATACTGAACAGAAATTGTTTTGTGATTAATCACATGCTACATGTATCGATGCAGAGACTCATGTATTGATACATACTGATATAAGATGCATTTTAATTGTTATTTGAAGGGAATTTTCAATGTAGATTTATATGTATGTTTATGCAACAATAAAGTGGGATGATGGACAAAATAAGAACACAAATATATCATGTAATGCAATGCACAATCAATTTGGATGATGATCACACAATTTGCTATCATTAAAAATTAATTCAAGTTAAAGAATTCTTTCACACCTTGAATTTGCGGGGAATGACCACATCAGAGACCAGACCTAAGCCTTCGAAATCCAGACCGGGCGCCTTCTGACCCTCCATAGCTAGCATGCGTTCTTCCAGCAACTTGTACTTATCATCTTTTGGAGAGTACTGTTCATTTTCATAATCTTCATCTTCGTCCTCAGGGTTGAAGAGATCAACATTCTCCTCTTTCGAATCATTCTCTGTCTCCTCTCCTTGATCCTTCGAAATTCTAATCTTGACTCCTGCAGCCTATCCTTTGAGCATTCTTCCCGGGTTAATGTAACTCACAGGTTTCTTGTCTTTCTTCTTCTCGAGCAAGAGAGCCTTCAGCTCATCCTGCCCCTTGGATAAGTTCAAGATCATCTCCTGGAATTGAGCATTCTGAGCCTGGAGATCTTTGACAGTTTGTTCGAGAGCCATCTGTCTGTTTAGAAGGAAGACCGTGAGAACATTGATCCTTTAGAATACCTGTTATGCAATGTTATGTTATGCTATGCAATGTATGAAATGTTTTCGAGGACTTTTGGAATTCAACTTTGCATAAACCACCAAAAGAGGGAAACTTTTATTAATAATTTCTTTAATCAATGTTCATTACAAAAAGGAAATAATAAAAATACAATTAAAGCTCAAGTCTCCCAGGGACGGCTTCTTTTTGGGCGGAGATACGCATTGAGTCTTCGTTCCTCATTAAGCTAGCTGGTGAGCTCTAATACTTTCTTCCTTTCAGCACAGAACTGAGCTTCAAAAGTATCCCTTTCCTCTCTCAATTGGATCCAGGATTTCTTCAATTCTTCAACATTGGTAGGCATATCTGGATAAGGAATGATTTGAGGGGTACCTCTTTCAACTTTTGGTTCAACAATCAGAGGTCCGATTGCAAGATATGGCATGGTAAGCTCACGAGCTCTGGCGCGTACCCATCTGAGATAAGGCTCCATAGGAATAGAGTTTTTCTGTCCTAACGTGCTTCTTTTCACCATGCCCCAAGCTCGTACAAACCTTTGACGGAGACCTTGGGAATCGTTGACGTAGTCAAACACAGTGCCTTGAATAATTATTTCATGTGGACCATCTCTTCGAGCATAACCGAACTGACGTAGGGCTAAAGCTGGGTTATAAGTAATACCTCCTCTTATCCCCAGGAGTGGTACGTTAGAGAATTCTCCACAACGGTCAATGATGATAACATTTTCTTTGGGTTGAGGACACCAATGGATGTCTGAATGGGAGAGCGACATTATCCTTTGAGACCATTTCAAATTTTGCTCATTCTTCAAGACTGATTGAGGAAGGTGCGAAATAAACCACCTAGATAATAAAGGTACGCAGCACATGAGAGTCCCTTGCCTTTTCATAGTACGAGTGTGAAGGGAATGCAAAATGTCTCCAAGCAAGGTGGGCACAGGGTTATGAGTGAGAAATATCTTAACGGCATTCATGTCTATGAATTGATCCGGATTAGGAAATAACACCAAACCATAGATTAGTAGTGCTAGAACATCTTCGAAAGCATGGATATTCATAACTTTTAGGAATTCTCGGGCCTTATTTATCAGGAATTTGGCAAGTAAACCCTTAACTCCACTTCTTATTACCCAATTAGTTTCAATGTCGGACTTTGTCATGTGTAAAGCCGCGGCAACTTCTTCAGATTTCGGAATCTTTTCTAAACCACTGAAAGGTGTTTGATCAAGGATAGGTATCCCAAGCAGCCTGGAAAATTCTTCTAATGTAGGTACCAACTGATAATCTGGGAAGGTGAAACAATGATGTTTAGGATCGAAGAACTGGAATAGAACTCTCATCATATCTTCTTTGAAACCGGTGGTAACTAAATTGAGGAGAAAACCATGTTTCTTGATGAACTGAGCATGATCGGGCAGTTCTGACACTAAATCCTTGAGTTGAGGAGAGATCGCCACAAGATTGATCCGGATGGTCTTCCTGGGAGCCATAGCCTGTTTAACAGAGCAAAGTTAAATCCCTAAGTCCTTGAAATGGTTAGTACACTGTCATGATGTTATGATGTTATGTGAGTTATGTAAGCAACAGACACAAACAAGTCACACTGCAATCATTCCTAAGTTTTAAGGCTTGCATGAGTTCCATAGGTAAGTACCCTCCCCACTGAAGTTTGGTTGGTTCCACCTGTCCTAGAATAATAACCGGGTTCTAGAAGGATCTCAAATCATCGATTTTTCTTGAAGTCCACTTCAGTGCAACACCAAGCGGTTGACCAAAGCTTCCCTAAAGTCCAATCTCAAAGAGTGTAGTATCGAGTCTCAACCAACCCCAGTCAGAACCGAAGTCAGTTATCTCACTACTTTCTAATGGCTAGGATGAGTCAATTAGGGTTCTAAAGGTCTGGTTAACGCTTTGATGACACCACGCGGACGCCAAATTTTTCCTCAAGTAAACATGAGGAACATCAGGACATCCAAAGTGTCACATTAACCGTAGCCATCATTTTAACCATTCCAGTATACGCCGGATAGTCGCGATGATCTCTTGCTACTTACCTAAGGTACACTAGATCCGGGTGTAGGATCTTTTACTCAAGCACAAAATATCCAAGCAATCCCTTAAAAGTAAATCAGACAATTCAAATAAGTGATCTTTTTTTTTTAAGGCAACCTCTCTTTTTTTTTGTCCTCAGCAGAGTCGCCAGTTCTGTCATACGGTGAACTGACTTTGTGTGTTTTTGCTTTGGAAAGCAAATGTCACGGATAGCAAGAGTCGCCATCGACTTTTCTTTTATCCAATAAGGAAAGGCGGAAAAGAACAAGAAAGACCTTGATTAAATTTTGGGTTCGGGAGGTACATTATACAAAGGGAAGGTGTTAGCACCCTTTGTATCCATGGTTATCCATGGGCTCTTAATTGCTTAATCACTTATGTTTTTCTTGTCCGAAAAAGTGTTTGAGAACTGTTTGGGAAATGTTTTGAAAAGAGAGTTTAACTTTGTAATGATTCTTGTACAAATGTATACAAAGTATTTATCTCGTTTAATTTTGAAAGCTGTTTAGAAAAATATAACTTGGCAATGATTCTAGTACGAATGTATACCAAGTGGTGATTTTCTAGTAGATGTTTTGCACAGTGTGAGGTGTGAAAAGTGTTGCGGTGTATTCGTCGCTATATGATCTATCGATTAAATCATAAGCTAGGAGATACATTGAAATTTCGAGTCGCCACCGCACTTTTATTTATCCAAAGGATTGGCTAAAAAGCGAACAAAAGCCTAAGAAGTTTTACACATAGAAAACTAATAAAAAGATCAGAGATTCTGGGTAAGGGGTAAGTTACGCAATGGGAAGGTGTTAGGCACCCACTACGTCCTAGGTACTCCTAGGGAGCCCTTTTCACACTTGTTGTATTAAATTGTTATTTGTTATGACATAAACATTGTGTAAACATGATTGGGAAGATGAGAAAAGAATATACATTTTTTATTGGGTTTGAACGGATGAACCCGCTGCCTACGTACCTTCCATCAAAGGTAAGGATCAAAACGCCGTAGTTCGGCTAAAAGATTTCCAAAAGTTGGTGGATTTGATTTTAAACACAAGCACTGAGGCTTTTCATTATCAATGGGAGAACACTCGACCAAAAACAACATCCACCATGCGAGGATAGCTTCGACGTACTAGAGGGGTTAGCCCTGTTTTCAGTACGGAAGTCTTACTGTCGACTCACTAAGGATAGGCAAGATTTACATCAACCACAAAGATAATTGAAACCTATGGCTAATGCATGAAAAGATTAACAATGGACAGAGCCAAAACAAGTGAATGAGTGAAGTTAATTGATTGTGATTATGAAAATGAAGTCAGAGTATGATTAAGATTGATTCAAAAGAAGTGTTATGAAAATGAGTTTGAAAAAAGTCAAGGACTTGAGTCCAGGTTTTTAGTTAGAAAACATGAAGAAGTTTGCACAACTCTTATGTCAAATTTAAAAGGTAATGTGTGAAAAGGTTCTAAGACGTAATGAATGATGAATGGATGAAGATGGAAAGTAAAACTTCTTAGAAGGTTCACTTCTTGAAATCATATAGAAGATGATTCAAGTGTGTCCTTTGGAATAGCAATAAGCAATAACAAACAAACAAAATAAGAAAGACGGATACCGGATGCCAATCAATGGTCTTATACCAATCTCCTAAAACAAAACGGGATATCAGAGGCCACTCAATGGTCTTATACTAATCTCCACAGGCAAAGAAATAAAAGCGGATACCGGATACCAATAGATGGATTTACACCAGTCTCCTAAAACAGAACAGGATATCAGAAGCCACTCAATGGACTTACACCAATCTCCTCAAAAGAAAAACAAAGATGAGAAATGGAAGTTAACTGCCAATCTGTCTGGACTTAGGTTAATTCCACAGTATGGTACCAGGAATACCAATGCCACATTACAGGGACTTACAATGGATCCTCACATACAAGAACAAAAGCAACAATATGATCACTGGAATGCAAATGCCAACTTACAGGGACTTATAATTGCAACCTCTCATACAAACAGATAAAACAAACTTATGATCACAGGAAAGCAGATGCCAACTTACAGGGACTTATAACTGCAACCTCACATACAAATCAAACAGATCAAATTATGATCACAGGAAAACAGATGCCAACTTACAGGGACTTATAACTGTATCCTCACAAGCAAACAAACAAGGCAACAGAAGATATGAGTGACCAATGAGGTCTTACACTCTATCCTTCCATATCATAGGAGCAAAGGCCAAAGCAATGGACTTACAATTGTCCTCAATGGGTAAACAACAATAATAAAAGTCACACAGACAAATGATATGATCATGCACTAATGGCAATTGATGATGATAAATGCATAACATACAAGCAAACATGTGCATATGAAGCAATCAATCAATCAATGAATATCAAACAGCACACTCTATAGCCAAACAAGGGGGCTCACACAAGAGGGTTTGACTATGAAAGTCCACTGTAATGGGTAAGTGTCGCTCTTAACCTTGCCATTGAGAGGCTAAGGTGAAGCAGATGAATAGGAGATGAGGGGTGTGCCTCACTGCTCTTATCCCTGATCAGGGAGAGCATCAAATAATAGAAAGTGGGGGAGTTCAGAAAGATGGAACTCTTTCCCCATTATTGACTCGATTAGATCTTGGGTTTTTATCTCAATGCTTCAACCATGTAATGGGAGCAAAGAGAGGACACACTGAATAGTGGGGGATAGATTGCTTATCCCTACCTTCCACCAATTGCCTTACTTGAAGGACTTTTCCTGCTTGGGACAATTTTAAACACACACAGGCATTGCCTCTTAAGGAGGACTTCAGACAGTTTGCCCGGTCAAATAACAGACCGGGTCTCCAGACTACATGAAGAAGAAAGGTTTATACCTCAAAGCAATTGCTAAATAGCAAAGCAAGCAAGTTCAAAGAACTTAAGCAACTAAAGTACCTGAAAAGGTCAAACAGATCAGTATGCAATTAAACAGTTAAAAGCAAAGGAATGGGATTCACAAACAAAACAGATGATCAACTGTGCAAGGCACAAGACTCAAACACATGAGTCAAACCTACAAAACAAAGGTTAGCATATGGTAAACAATCAAGTTCAAACAAGTTTGAATGATCTTTGAGGCATGGGTGCTTAACCTGAAACAAGAACTCAATTGTAAGCTCAAAAGACCACTAGGACTAGCCTAGGGTCAAAGATGAAAGAAAAAGTCAAAACAGCAAGGAAAAGTCAACCAAAGTCAAGGTCAAACATTTAGTAAGCAATCACAATTGGATTCACAACCAAATCATGCATCATTGTCATTTCATACACAAAAGAATGCAAAGCATGGCAAAGGAAAGCATATAGAAGTCAACAGCAAGACTTCATTCAAAAGTCAACCTAAACCATCCCAAAAATTATCAAATAAATCACATTCAATCCTAACATCTAGCATGGCAAGCATGTCAAATTTCATTGCATTTGAATGAGAGGAAGGCAGTCAATTAAAATCAAGAAGTTAAACCAAATTCAAGCATGCACAATGAAGGTCAACAAACATGGGTCAACTTCAAAAAATCATGTCAAATTGAAAACAGATGAGAAATGAATGAGATTAACACCAATGCAAAGCTCAAGATGTCTAGTTATCACATATGAAATTTCATGATCATACAATAAGATATGAGAATTTCACAAAGGATTTGGCAACATGTATCACATAAAGTCAACAAATGACTAAGCATGGAAGAAAATTCTCAAATAAATTGGAAACAGCATGGTTAATTCCAAGAAAATTCATACACAAACTAGACATGTAAGAGATCATTCATGCAAAATTTGGGGTCATTTGGATGTAAGGAAGCATGTGAACAAAAATTGGGAAAATGCATATCATTCATGTAGCACCAAATGCAACACCTCACTTCAAAAATTTGTAACTCACAAACCACATACGAGAAATGCATAAACTCTATATGGAAACAAAGGTAAATGAGTCTAGTTTCACCACAAAAAGTTTCAGGGGCAATGGATACATCATGAGTATTTCACAATTGAAATGGCAAAGGGTGTCAAATGTGCATACATGTTAGGAAACCAATTACCAATTAAAATCCAGCCAATGAAAAATTAATTAAAAATCATAATCAAATACTAGACATCCATGTGAAGATGATGGAAAAATTTTCATGATTTTTGGAGTTAAAATGAATTAGAAATGATTTGTTGAAGTTGAGTGAATAATTGAAGCAAGCATGAGCAAATAACATGGAGGAACAAGTCAAACAATGGTCAACAGTGGCAGTTTTGTAATTTAGCGTGTCACTTAACAAAACTCTGCGTTTTGGCAGGGGAAACGAAATGTTCCCATTGGTCCAAACCCAATGGAACAGTAAACCGACCAACCAATGTTCAAATTCTGGGTTCAATATAAACCCTAGGGTTTTAACAGCCATGGCACATTCAAGCATCGATCATGAACAACAATAACACCCAGCATCAACAATTAATCATGGCAGGGAAGTACTATCATCATGCAATATCAAATGACAACAAGACAAGCATAAGTTCTTGCAAAGTTTCTGGGCAGGACAAGGTTTAACATGAACAGCATATCATCATCATCCACATTCAATCACGAAAAACAAAATGTCCAGAAACAAGAAATGAGCATAGCAATGTGATCCTCATGCATCATACATACATAATCCATTATTCATTTTCATCAAAGCACATAAACAAACAAGATTCGAGCAAAACACACATGAACACTAAACTTCAGATCAGCATATCTCCAAAAATACACCACCATTTCAAGCAAACTATGGTTCATTAGAATCAACATAAAGTGAACTATCATAAGCATGGCATTATTTGGAAAAACAAAGAGGTCGAAAAGCTTACTTGATTTGAAGAAATTCGAGATGCAGTGTTGTTTTGGTGGTTTTAAGCTCAAACAGATGCAAATAATGGTTGATAGTGATGAATGCTTGAAGGAAAATAGTTCAAACAGCCCGAATCCACCTTAAATCAAAATCTGCCATGGACATTTCTTGAAGAAACAGGGCTTGACAATGAAGTTCCAGCTGGGAGTCAAAGGTTCAAAAAGCTTCCAAAGGTTGGTTGGATGATGAGGGAACCAAGGATGTTCGAGGGTTTTTGATGATTTGTGCAGAAATTCACTTTTGAGCAAAAATGCAAAATGTGAGAGTGAGAGTTTTCTGTTATGGCCGCTGTTTCTCTTGGTCTCTAGGGTTGCAAAAATGCTCAGAATGATCTTTATATTGTCTGTTTTAAGTCCACTAATCCAATGCTAAGCTGGTTTAGTTTAATGAAGACCAATTGCCATTTTGCTAAACTTGCATAAGTGGAAATGGAGGGTGCATGCTCTGGTCGAATTGGGCCTTGAAACCAGCTGCAAACAGACCAAGTTTTTGCTGTTTTATGTTGCTCATGAAATGCTAACATTGCTTTTACTTAATGAAGCCAATTGTACAATTTGCCAATTTTGCATCTTGGTCCAAAATGATGGTACAATGGTGGTATGTGCATGAGTTAGGGCTTGGAACAAGTTTCAAATGTCATTTAAAACATTTCCCAAATGGCCAAATGTGTAAAAGATGTTTAAATCAAAAAGTCAATGGTTGGTCAAACTTGATTTTTAAATGAAATAGGTCAAAAAATGCCATTTTGATTGGCAAGGTTTTGGTGAATGAAATTTATATTTTTGGAAAGAGGAGGAAAAATGTGGTTTGTAGGAAAAATCCCCACCAAATTTGGCATTATGGTTTGAGAGATATGGCTCTTTGAAGTTCACAAATTTTTGAAATTGAATTGATCATATCTTGACAACCACACATGGGATTTGGGAATTCTTGGACTTTTTGAAAATGGGAGAACAAGATCTTCAACTTTCATGTTGGGCAAAAATTCATTTGAAGCTTGTATCATGATGTAAGTTTAAGATCAAGAAGTTTCCATTTTTGGCAGTTGAAATTACAGGTCCACTTTCTATTTCTGGAAATTTCTGATTTTACTTCAAATTCTTCCATGATGAGGTTGGACATGATATATGAGGCTTATATAAGCATGAATGAGCTCCTTCAAATCAATTCTATCCATCAAATCACTGATTAAATCCACAATTGACCAAGTTTGACTTTTCTAGGGTTTTGGATGACTGGAGCATTTCTGATGAATTCCAAACCCTAATTCCTTGAGACCTTGACTTCAAATGATGTCCCAAGTTGTATGAACCTTTGATTAGGGATCATGGTGCCCAAATTCTGCAAGAATGGCCACCATCCATTGCTTTGACTGACTGTTGACTGTCTTTGACCTAATTGCTGATGATTGCTTCAACTGCAAGCAATAAGGTTAGACTGACAATATTTTTGTACTTTTTGAATGATAAACATATGAAAAGCAAAGATATACAAATGCAAAGTATGCTCGGTGATCAAGAAACAACCCACAAGGCAACCACCCACTAGGAGGGAAGCTAAGGCATGCAGTGATCCTTGAGGCCATGGTATGATATGATATGGGCCATGAGGGATCTTAGGGCCCAAAATTGGGGTCTTACAGATGCCCCTATTTAAGGTCATTCTAGCCGGAGAAGTGAAGTTTAGAAATCTTCATCTCGACGCGGTAGAATGGACTTAAATAACAGTAATGAGACAAATTTTGGTCCCTAAGAGACCTCATGATGCGAATGTATGTATGCAAAAGACACAAATTCTGTGGGGAATATGATTCACACAGAAGAAAAGACGATCCATCGGAGTAGTTCACTCACCAGGAACAGAGACTCTGACAAGACTCTAGTTGGGGATAATAAAACTGACACAACGTGAACAAGACACGACTCTGATTAGGGGAAAAACAGAAAACAGACTGGAGAACTCACTGGGGAGTGAAGAACTCACACTGGGGAAAAGAATTCCAAAGGAAAATAAATCCATTGGAGAGACACAAGCTGACTCCTGGGGGGAGAAGCAACAAGAAAACTTCACTGAGGAAGCACCAAAGAAAATGAGATGTTACCAGGCATACGGGTAACAAAACAACAGGAAAATCTGACTCCACAGGGGGACCGAGGTCATAATAGGGAGCAGAAAGGAGGGAGTACCAAGGATACCGGTTACTGGGTATATAATAGGTGACCGACCAAAGCGTGGATTGGATTTCACTTCCAAAACACTCATCATCCTGAAGAGAGCTAGAAAAGCAAACTTGTTTATAGGATGGACATTCAATTCCACAAGGAAAATGAATCTTACTCTGAGGGGAAAACAATCAAAAGATTGACTCAAGAGCACACGAGATATAATATCCATTACCGTCAGAACGTGGATAGAATACTCAGATGAGACATATTATTCATTACCGGCAGACCGTGAATAATATACTCGAAAGAAAAATTATCCTGAACCGGTTACTGGGTTGTTTATAGGATAAAATCCGAAGACGTGAATTGGTTTTCACTTCCAAAACACTCATCATCCGAAAGGAGGGCTTGAAAAAGCAAATCGACTTACAGGATGGGCATTCGAATCCACAACGGGAAAACGAATCTTACTCAACTGGGGACACAAACCCAAAGAGTGCATGAGATATAATATCCATTACCGGCAGACCGTGGATAAGAATACTCGCATGAGATATATTATCTATTACCGTCAGAACGTAGATAATAAACTCGCATGGTAAGAAACACCAGAGATACCGGTTACTGGGTATATAATAGGTGATCTACCGAAAACGTGAATTGGATTTCACTTCCAAAACACTCATCATCCAAAACACAAACTGGTTAAAGGATGGATATTCGATTCTACAAAGAATACGAATCTTGCTCAGTTGGGGAAAATCAACAAAGGATTCCAACTAAAGAGCGCATGAGATATATTATTCATTACCGGCAGACCGTGAATAATACACTCGAAAGGAAAAGACACCAGAGATACCGGTTACTGGGTATATAATAGGTGACTAACCAAAGACGAGAGAGACAATCGATACCAAGCATCCGGGTAAACGAAAGACAACTCAGAGGGATAAATTGCAAGCATCCGGCAATTATCCAACAACAAGAATATTCGACTCCTCAAAGGGAAATAACGAATCTTACTCGAACAGGGAAAACACGAAAGGTTTCGACTGAAGAGTGCATGAGATATATTATTCATTACCGGCAGACCGTGAATAATATACTCGCACGGAAGATTATCCACAACCGGTTACTGGGTTAATAAAGGATAAATCAACCGAAAAGAAGGTATCGGGATACCAAACTAGGTATATAATAATGATAACCAATCAAAGAGGAGCAACAGACATTACCAACAAAAGGGTAAATGAAAGGCGAGCTGCTGAGGATAAATTGCAAGCATCCGACAATTATCGACAGAAGACTAGCTGGGGATGCATTGGTGTACAACCAATGATCCGGGGAACACAATCACTAGCATACGGTGAAAGGACCCACTGGGGATAAAATTGCTAGCATACGGCAATTATCCACAAAACTTGCTAGGGATATAAGTGCTGATCTGAGCAACTTATACAAGCAAAGGAAAATCATCATCAAATATTGAATGAAGATAACCACAAAATTAGGGTTTACATCTACCGAATACGGGGTAGAAGACCAAAAACTCCGCGTGGGGATAGAACAAATCACAAATCCGCACGGGAAACCAAAATAGGGTTTATATCAAACCACAAACTGCTGAAGAGCAGGAAAATAGGGTTTACAACTACCGGGTAGTAGGTAGAAAACCAAAAAAACTCTGGCTGGAGAATAAAAGGTGTATAACCACAAATTCTGTTAAGAAAGCCAGGAAAGATAGGACTTACAACTACCGGTTATGAGGGTAGAGGCCCAAAAAACATTCCACTGGGGAACAACCCACTGGGAAGCACAAGACTTGTGACAAATAGTCGATTCGGGAATGATCCGGAAAGACAGACTGAATCAAGACACGTCCTAATGAGGATGTAACTCAAATAGGAAAATCCATCCCAATATATGCGTTGGGAGGAAACGGAAGAAACCGTCATCCACGAGGATATATCTCAGTGGGGAACTGCAGAAGGAAAGACAACGCATTTTCTGCTTATGGGGTTGACTCTATATGGAGAGATTTTATAACACCCGACATCTGCTTGGGGAGATCTGTAAAGAGGTCTATATCACCACAGCAGGAGACACGGCAAACAAAAGATATATGGCAAACAATGCAACATGGATATCTGAATGTTTATGAATATGCATGAATATGCGTGATTTATGTTTGATGAATGCTGACAAAACAGACAATTCTAACACAACAGGCCCAGGAACTGAACGTCCGGTATTATACTTCCAGGGGAAAACCAGCTGGAGAGCCAATCTGCGGAGATCTACATGCTGTAAAGCAAAGATCTGCGGGTACTGCTGGAGAAGCAGAGAATCAGGGATAACAGGAGATAACCCAATCAGGGTACAGAAAGTCACAACGGGCAAAAACAGCCACCAAGACAAATCTGTCGGGGCACAGGAGAAATCCCAAAGATATCTGCAGGGGATCCCAGTGTTAACTGAGAAACAAAGAAGTGCGTAAGCATGAACGCAAACTGCTGTAGAAGCAACTCCACAAAACTCCGCTGGGGAATAACCCACTGAGGGAGAATGATATCATCCAAATAGAATCTTACTGCATAAGCAACTCTACTGGGGAAAACTGTCGGCTACTCTCGGGGAACAAACCACTGAGGGAGGACAGATCAAACAAATAGATTCTGCAACGAACCACTCCACTTGGGGAGAATACACAGCAAACTGATCACAACAAGTAGGTTCTGCAATATAAGCCACTCTACTGGGGATCACAAACAGTCAGGAAGCCAATCCGTTCACTGGAGGCTGAAGCCATCATCCGACCATATCGGGGTATTGAAGGAATATTCAACAGGCGAAACTGCCACAACAACTACTCTGCAGACTAAGCTGAGGAAAAGATGATTGCAATACTGGGATGTCAACCCAAACAACCACTGAGTAGGAAAATAAATCCTGCTCTGCTGAAGAGAACAACTCTGATGGAGAGATAGCAACAAATCCACAGACGATTTTGTCGGGGAAAGGGTAAAGTACCGGGTATCAAACCACTGACTTACCGAGTCTTCAAAAGAAAACAAACGTGCTGAGGAAACAGACAAATCCTGCTGGCACACTGCATGGGGAAAAATGGTAACCACTCCACTTGCAACTCTGGTGGGGATATCAGCAACAGCCCTACTCGCGACTCCGAGGGGAGTATCAATCAATCAGTTATACTCATGACTGTGCTGAGGAGACAAATGAAGTCTGGGGCATACGACCCACTGGAGAAAGTGACGGGGCACCAAGATGACAAACCATCAACCGCCGAAACTTTACAATAAAACAAACATGCTGGGAAAACTGCTGCTGGAGAAAACGAAGTCTTCAACAACACTCTGCTTGCGGCTATACTGGGGAACAACCCCAACAACAACTTTGCTTGAGGAACAACCTCAACAAAGATCTGGAGAAAGAAGATACCACCAAACCAGGAATATGAACAAATGTCTTACCTGTTGGAAATCATGCCACCCTCGGGAGAGCACTGAGATATTCTTGAGTATCCTTTCAATCTTGTGAATGTTCACTTTGTTTAAAACAAAAATTTTGAAAAATTTGATTTGTTTAAAACAATGACATTTTATCAATTTAAAACATGCAAAACATTTGTTGAATTGAAACAAATAAGAGTGCAAATAATTGGATAAAAAGCTCAAATTGATTTGATGGAATGGTAGCCTGCAAATGGCAAGACTCCATAGATCTGTACAAATTTGAAATCAGTGATATATATTGGAAGAGGGCTACATTGAACATAATGATCTTTTCTCTACCAATTTGAATCTCGATGTATCCGAAGCTTCAGTTGACGACGAATCGAGAATCTTCTGACGAAATGCCGGCTGATGAACCAGAAAGTCTCGTCCGGATGCAGTTACTTGCCAAAATCCCTAATTTTTGCCTAGATTGCCCCAGGGTGAGGTACTCAATCTAGCGGGATGCAAATATTCTTTTTTTTTTCAAGTCTCTAATTTTTGCCTGAATTACCCTTGCGGGTTCTCCACCGAGACGCTCATTTTTGCCTAAGCCGCCCTTTCGGGTTTTCAACTTAGCGAGCTATTCTGTTTTTTTCATTATTTTTTTTCATTTGCATATACTTTTTTTCTAGGCAAAGTATCTCTTAACTGCATCTGAATTCACAGGACGAGTGAAATCCTCCCCATCCATTGTTGTAAGCATCAAAGCACCGCCTGAAAAGGCTCTCTTAACAACATATGGACCCTCGTAGTTTGGAGTCCACTTGCCCCTGGAATCGGGCGCGAAAGACAAAACTTTCTTGAGCACAAGGTCACCTTCTCGGAACACGCGAGGCTTGACCTTCTTATCGAATGCTTTCTTCATTCTCTGCTGATATAACTGACCATGGCACATGGCAGTTAGTCGCTTCTCTTCGATCAAATTCAGTTGGTCATAACGACTCTGAATCCATTCAGCATCAGTCAACTTGGCTTCCATCAAGACTCGCATTGATGGGATCTCCACCTCTACTGGGAGAACGGCTTCCATGCCATAAACAAGAGAGAAAGGGGTTGCCCCTGTTGAAGTGCGTACAGACGTACGATATCCATGCAAAGCAAATGGCAGCATCTCATGCCAATCTTTGTATGTGACAGTCATCTTCTGGATAATCCTCTTGATATTCTTGTTAGCAGCTTCAACAGCCCCATTCATCTTAGGTCTGTAAGGAGAGGAATTATGGTGTGCAATCTTGAATTCAGCGTACAACTCATCCATCATCTTGTTATTCAGATTGGATCCATTATCAGTAATGATCCTCTCTGGCACACCATAACGGCAAATCAGCTGGTTCTTGATAAACTTCACAACCACCTGTCTGGTTACATTCGCATACGAAGCGGCTTCAACCCATTTGGTGAAGTAATCAATTGCTACGAGAATAAATCGATGTCCGTTGGACGCTTTCGGCTCAATCATGCCGATCATGTCGATTCCCCACATAGAGAAAGGCCATGGTGATGAAATCACATTCAGGAGTGTCGGAGGAATATGAATCTTATCCGCATAAATTTGACACTTGTGACATTTCTTCACGTACTTGCAACAGTCAGACTCCATTGTCAGCCAATAGTAGCCTGCTCTCAACATCTTCTTAGCCATGGCATGTCCATTGGAATGAGTACCAAATGAACCCTCATGGACCTCAGTCATCAACAGGTTTGCTTCGTGTCTATCCACGCATCTGAGCAAAACCATATCAAAATTTCTCTTGTACAGCACTTCACCACTGAGGTAGAAACTGCCTGACAACCTTCTCAAAGTTTTCCTATCTTTCACAGATGCCCCAGGCGGGTAGACCTGGTTCTGGAGGAAATTTTTGATATCAAAATACCAAGGCTTGTCATCTTTCACTTCTTCAATTGCAAATATGTGAGCGGGTCTATCCAAGCGCATCACAGTAATGTTGGGGACATCATTCCACCATCTAACAACAATCATGGAAGCAAGCGTAGCAAGGGCATCTGCCATCCGATTATCCTCTCGAGGAATATGATAAAATTCAACTTCTGTGAAGAAAGTCGAAATCCGTCTTGCATAATCTCTGTATGGGATGAGACCTGGCTGATTCGTCTCCCATTCACCCTTGATCTGATTGACAACCAAAGCTGAATCACCATAGACATCAAGATACTTGATTCTTAAATCAATGCATTCTTCAAGTCCCATTATACAGGCTTCATACTCCGCCATGTTATTCGTGCATTTGAAGGTTAGCCTTGCTGTAAACGGAATGTGCGATCCCTGGGGATTAACAATTACTGCCCCAATTCCATTTCCATATTGATTAACAGCGCCATCAAACACCATCGTCCATCTGGAACCAGGTTCTGGACCTTCATCAAGCGTAGGCTCATCGCAATCTTTCATCTTCAAATACAGAATTTCCTCGTCAGGGAAGTCATACTGAACAGACTGATGATCTTCAATCGGCTGGTGCGCTAGATGGTCAGCCAAGATACTACCTTTGATAGCTTTCTGAGCTCGATACTCAATATCATACTCAGACAACAACATCTGCCAACGGGCGATCCTCCCAGTTAAAGCAGGCTTCTCAAAGATGTACTTAATTGGATCCATTCTGGATATCAACCAAGTTGTATGATTAATCATGTACTGGCGCAAACGCTTAGCTGCCCAAGCTAAAGCACAGCACGTCTTCTCAAGCATAGAGTACCGAGACTCACAATCAGTAAACTTCTTACTGAGGTAGTATATAGCAAACTCCTTCTTCCCTGATTCATCTTGTTGACCGAGTACACAACCCATCGAGTCTTCAAGAACTGTTAAGTACATAATCAGAGGTCTTCCTTCCACAGGCGGAGACAAAATCGGAGGTTCAGACAAATATTCCTTGATACTGTCGAAAGCTTTCTGGCAATCCTCGGTCCAATCATGAGACTGATCTTTCCGGAGGAGCTTGAATATCGGCGCACATGTGGCAGTCATGTGGGATATAAATCTGGAAATGTAGTTCAAGCGGCCAAGAAAACCTCGGACTTGCTTCTCAGTTTTGGGTGCGGGCATCTCTTGTATTGCTTTGACCTTTGCAGGATCAACCTCAATACCTCTTTCACTTACCACAAAACCCAACAACTTGCCGGAACGGACTCCAAAAGTACATTTGTTCGGATTCAGACGAAGTTTGAACTTCCTCAGACGCTGAAAAAGCTTCAACAAATGCTCAATATGCTCAACTTCCGTTCGGGACTTAGCAATCATATCATCAACATAGACTTCTATCTCCTTGTGCATCATATCGTGAAACAAGGTAGTCATAGCTCGTTGATACGTGGCTCCGGCGTTCTTCAAACCGAAGGGCATCACTCGATAACAGAATGTTCCCCAAGGTGTGATGAATGTTGTCTTCTCCATATCCTCTGGTGCCATCTTGATTTGATTATATCCGGAAAATCCGTCCATAAAGGAAAAGACTTTGAATTTAGCTGTATTGTCTACCAACATGTCAATGTGTGGCAGAGGAAAATCATCTTTTGGACTAGCTTTATTCAAATCTCTGTAATCAACGCACATACGGACTTTTCCGTCCTTCTTAGGAACAGGCACAATATTGGCCACCCATTGAGGATATGTCGAAGTCACCAGAAACCCCGCATCAATTTGCTTCTGAACTTCCTCTTTGATCTTCACTGCCATATCTGGATGAGTTCTTCTGAGCTTCTGCTTCACAGGCACGCACTCAGGCTTCAAAGGCAGGAAATGTTGCATAATATCTGTATCTAAACCCGGCATGTCTTCATAGGACCAAGCAAAGATATCTGAATATTCTCGTAGCAAGCTGATCAAATCTTCCTTAACAGACTCTTCAAGAAGTGCCCCAATCTTCACCAGGCGAACACAATCCTCAGACCCCAAGTTGACTGTTTCCAAGTCTTCGAGATGCGGCTGAATGATCTTCTCTTCGTGCTCAAGGAGACGAGTGATCTCATCAGGAATCTCTTCAACGTCATCTTCTTCTGCCTCAAATACAGGGAATTCAAAATTGGGAGATGGCGTTGGATCATTATGTTCAATGGGTTTTAGGATCAACCTGCATAATGATTTTGGTTAAGAAAAACTTCAGGATTTAAACAAACAAATCATTATGCAGATGAAAAAATGATTGCTTTTATTTTGTTTTTATGGTTTTTTGTGATCACTGATTTCATTACGAAAAGCAAAAAGTGAAAACAAAGGAAAAACAAATGTTTAACAATGCAAAAATTGAATGAAAATATCATTGTATATATGCTTTGCCAACAATGTCATCACTTCTCCTTTTGGCATGGGAGAAGGGTTTTAAACAAAAGTGAACAATTACTCTGATCTATGGATAACTGTAGGAACATCTACAGCGACCCAATTGTGGCAGACACCACCAGGAATAACAAAATTGTTCAAGTCTTCTGCATCTTCTTCTTCAATGATAGCAGCAGCTTCCTCTTCTGCAGGTTGATCGGCATGGATGAATCCTCCACTTGTGAACAAGCCTTGCTCATTGCATGCCCCAGAACCATAGCCAATGCCAGCCCGGGATCGGTTATCTTCAAGTTCAAGCACTTTCCCTAATCCAGCGACTGCACCACATTCAATGGCCAGCTTAGCATCTCGGTAGGAAGTGAATGAAGGAGACTTCTTCTCGATTGGTTCATCAATAGATAAGGCTTGGAATTGAGTTCCAACTTCATCCTCTGCGTCAATGTACGAGAAAGAAGACAGATGACTGACCAGGAGAGCCTTTTCTCCCCCTACTACAACCAATTTCTTGTTCTTGACAAACTTCAGCTTTTGGTGTAGGGTGGATGTCACGGCGCCAGCCTCATGAATCCATGGTCTGCCTAAGAGACAGCTGTATGATGGGTGGATATCCATTACTTGGAAAGTAACCTGGAAATCACTTGGTCCTATTTTGATTGGGAGGTCAACTTCCCCAATCACGGTCTTGCGTGACCCATCAAAAGCTTTCACAACAACCCCACTCTGCCTCATAGGAGGACCTTGATATGACAGACGAGAGAGTGTGGATTTCGGCAATACATTAAGGGACGATCCAGTGTCCACCAGCACATTGGACATTGCATCAGATTTGCAATTCATGGAGATATGTAAAGCCATGTTGTGGTCTCTTCCCTCCTCAGGGAGATCAGCGTTACAAAAGCTCAAAGTGTTGCAAGCGGTAATGTTTGCAACAATGCTATCAAACTGTTCCAGGGTGACGTCGTGATCAACGTACGCCAGATCCAAGACTTTCTGTAGAGACTCCCTATGAGGCTCTGAATTCAGCAACAGAGAAAGAATGGAAATCTTGGAGGGCGTGTGTAGAAGCTGGTCTACGATATTGTACTCACTCTTTCTGATGAGCCTCAGCATCTCATCAGATTCTTCATCAACAATGCCACTAGGGCCACTTGAAGAAACAGGAGTCTTTTGTACAGACGAGGAGGGTTTGGCAACATCAAGTGCCGGGTTCTGAACATTCACAGCGGTTCCCACAGGGTGCTCAACAGTATCAGAAACAGTAGCCTTTGGAGGCGCAGAAAATACACGACCGCTTCGGGTCAACCCACTAACATCAGCAATAGTGGTTACAGAAGTTGAAGGCAAAGGCACTTCAACCCCATCCTGGACAGCAACAGGATTGTACCGGAATGGCACAGCTCGATCAGATGAATAAGGCACAGGGCCAGCTGGTTTGATCACCAAAGAAGGTGAAGCCTTCGGCTTGTTGCTATTGTAACGGATAACAACGGGCTCAGGTAGCTTGAACACTGGTGAAATGACATTTACCTCAGGTTCAACTGTATCAACATTGCGATTCTGGAGAATCTCAATGGTACCCTCATTCAGCAACTTCTGCAGTTCACGGCGGACCTGGTCGCAACCCAAGCGATTGACCGAGCAGACGCGGCACTTGTCGTGGTTATGCTCCAAATAGCTGTACCGACACAGCATCTTATGTAAATCAACCAACGACTGCCTGATGTGGCTGACGTATCTGACCTTATACTTCCCCAGGTCCTCCTGGATCATGTTTACAGACTTCCCATGCGAAGGCAATGGGTTCCTAGTGACATTCGGATTTGAGTCCTCGAAACTCAGAATTCCGCTTCTCATAAGATCTTGAACCTTATTCTTCAACGGGAAACAGTTCTCAACGTTATGGCCCGGAGCACCAGAATGGTAGATACAATGCTGGTCTGGTTTGTACCACCATTGTGGATTGGCAGGAATAGCAGGAGGATCCCTGGGAGAAACCAATTTCCTCTCCAACAAGGAGGGATAAAGCTCGGCATATGTCATAGGAATCGGATCGAAGCTGACCCTCTTCCTATCATAATTCATGTTAGCTTGATTGGTTGTACTTCCACGAGGCTGGTAAGCCTGTTGCTGTGGACGCTGCTGTTGCTGTTGGTATTGCGGTTGTGGATATTGCTGCTGATGTTGATACTGTTGAGCATTATCCTTGAATACAGGCGCTACATGAGCCACCTGGTGCTGATGTCCGGAACGATGTGCAGGCTTCCTCTGAACAGAGGGTCTTCTATGCTTCGGCTAAGACTGCACAGCATGCGCTTCACCTTCTTTCCTCTTAAACGCTCCATATCGTTTAGAGGAAGAACCATCATCTTTAGCCAATCGTCCTTCTCGGACACCTTCTTCAAGACGCATCCCCATATTCACCATCTCGGTGAAATCAGAGGGAGCGCTTGCCACCATTCGTTCATAATAAAATGAACCAAGAGTTTTCAGAAAAATCTTGGTCATCTCTTTCTCTTCCAACGGTGGAGTTATTTGAGCTGCCAGCTCACGCCATCTCTGGGCGTACTCCTTGAACGATTCTTTGTCTTTCTGCGACATGGACCTGAGTTGATCTCGGTCAGGCGCCATATCAACATTATATTTGTATTGCTTGACGAAAGCTTCGCCAAGATCGTTGAAAGACCGGATGTTGACGCTGTCCAGGCTCATGTACCATCTGAGCGCGGCACCAGACAAACTGTCTTGAAAATAATGGATCAAGAGTTGATCATTATCAGTCTGTGTTGACATTTTCCTGGCGTACATGACCAGGTGAGCCAATGGACAGGTGTTCCCCTTGTATTTTTCAAAGTCTGGGACCTTGAACTTGATCGGTATTTTCACACCGGGAACTAGGCAGAGTTCGGCTGCAGACTTGCCGAAGAGATCTTTGCCTCGGAGAGTCCTCAATTCCTTTCTCAGCTCAAGGAATTGATCGTTCATTGCATCCATCTTTTCATGAACATCTGAGCCCTCAGATGCCTCAGAGTGATAAATGGTGTCGTCTACCCTCGGCATGGTATGCACGACAGGAGGAGCGGGAACAGGGACCGGGCTAGATGCCGGCATTTGAGCAAAGGTAGGAGCTGGCAGATCGGGCATGAAGCCTGGAGGCATCCCCCAAGGAAAACCGGGAGGCATGGCATTGGGCTGATGGGCACTGACAGGCACCGTTGAAGTAGCCACTTCTGATATAACCGTCCGCTGAACCGGAGTTGCTGGCTGTTGAGCAGGCTGATTCTGAGCAGCAAGGAGTTGCTCCATCAAAGCGCCAAGTCTGGCGACCTCATCTCTCAGACTTTGGTTCTCTTGTTCCAACTGCTCCATGATTCTGGCAGAGTTGACTCTCGTATAATACCGGTGAGTCAGCTTGTCTTCAAAATAAATGAAGAACAGAGGTTAGAACCAGAAGACCAGAAAAATGGGTACCTGTTTATGCAAGAATGATGCATGAAATGCTCGTGCAAATGCTTTGTTTTCAAGGAACCCTTAGGGTATTTTTTGCAATATTTTGAATATTTAGACATTTTAATTGCTCATGGAAAATTTTTTCATTCAAAATATTAAGACAAAGAAATACAGCATTTTTGATTCATTACAAAGAGAAAAGGTAAAAGACATCCTATGGATCCCTATCAGCTCGGGATGCTGGAAGACGAGAAGTGCACAACTTCTTGATCTCTCTCTCATAGGCAGCTTCCATATCAGCTTTCTCCTTTGCAAGTCGATCATACTTCCTTTTCCAGAATTTGGAAGACTGAGGAAGCAGAGAAGTCCAAGCGTCGTTCGGATCGTCGATCACTCGGTGCTCGAGAAATTCAATCATAGCATCCTTCTCCTTGAGCTGCTGCAGCAATTCCTCCCTCTCACGGATCCAGGCACGCGAAAGGTCTTCTTCTCTCAACTCCTCTACACGTTGGGTAGGGAGGGTTGAAGGCCCAGCCACATCCAACAGTGTAGGTCTCGGATGGTCATACGGCATCAGGTAGGTAGCAGCCCTCTGTCTGACCCAAGAGGTATAGGGCTCCAAAGCAATGCAATTCTTCGGACCCAACTCATTCCTACTCTTCTTGTGAATACTGCGCCATGCACGGACAAATCTGGCTTTCAGGCCTTGGGGATCTTTACCCTCCTGAAAGAATACACCTTCTAACAGAATGTTATTAGGTTTATCCTTCAGGGGGAACCCAAGCTGACGACGTGCGAGAATAGGATTGTAGGTAATCCCACCACATGTACCAAGAAGAGGCACATTAGGGAATTCTCCACAAGAATCGATGATCTGGACGGTATCGTACACGCGATCATACCAGGTGATATCATCATTGGTGAGAGACATGAGTCTCTGAGACCACCGTAGACATCCCTTGTTCTCCTTGAAAGCAACTGTCTGCGGCAAGTGCGAAATAAACCACTTGTACAGCAGGGGTAAACAGCAGACAATGACTCCTCCATTCTTCATATTCCTCAGATGCATGGAGACATACGCATCACCCAACAAGGTCGGAACTGGATTAAGGACTGAAAAGATCCTAATGGCGTTCATGTCCACGAACTTGTCGAAGTTGGGAAACAGCACTAATCCATAGATGAGCAGAACAAACAGAGCCTCAAAGGCATCCTCACTCATGGCCTTCCCATAAAAGGTAGCTTGGGCAATGAGGAACTCGGAAGGAAAACCCTGAATTCCGCCTTTGGTAGTCAGGTTAGCTCTAATCAGATCTTCATCTATGTGCAACAAACTGGAAATCTCTCGAGCAGATAGAATACTCTCTAAGCCACTGAACGGCACTTGATCCAGAATCGGAATCCCAATAATGTGAGAGTATTCTTCCAAAGTCGGCAATAACTGGAAGTCCGGAAATAAGAAGCAATGATGCAACGGATGATAGAACTGAGCAAGAGTGCTCATCAATCCCTCATCCACTTGAGTGGTGAGCAGAGGTAGAAGCTTCCCATAGCGAGCTTTGAAACCCAAGGGATCTAATACATACGATGTCAGATTCCTTAACTCTTTTACATCAGGCTGCTTGAAGCTGTACTTCTTTGTATACCTTTTCGGTCTTTCCATGTCTGAAAATTTTGCAAATAACCCTTTAAGTTCCTTGAAAATTTTCTCTTTTGATGACATGAATGCGGATGAATGCGTGAATGTATGAATGCAACAAACACACTCAAGGATCAAGCAAAGCACACCAAACAAAGGTCGTGGGAAAGCTCTATGTATCCCTAATATCAATCATCCATTTTGGTGGATTTAGGTTTTCACCTTATCGACACCCAAGTTCCATTGATATTAACGGTACACGAACCGGTTCAAACATTCCTAATATCAACCAGCCGCTTTGATGGATTTTAGGTTTTACACCTGATCCGGGATCCATTGATATTAACAATGTTTGAACGACTCAACCACGAATCACGGGTTTGTTGAGAGTCACGAGCATGGAGTCTCGGTTAAGAACCACCCAAAGGGAGTGTACTAGGGTTTAAACCTGCCAGACATGTTCTATCAGAGGTTCCCATAATCATCGTTCCATCTTTCGAATATTGTCGGAGGAACGAATACTCGTATTCCAAGAATATTCTCAAGAGAAACTCTCATGAGTGTAGTATCGCGTAACAATCGTATCAGAACTGACATCTGAACGACCTCCGCACTACGGTCCTAAAAATAGGCCAAGATGGGTTTGGTAAACTAAGGTCCTTGGCTTCTGCGGAACATGATTGAAAGAATAATGCCTATCCACAAATAACTTGTGTGACATTATTAGTTCAACATGACCTCCACCAAGTGAATGGGCTCGCAAGTCAACTGGCTAAGGAATACTCCACACCAATCAACAAGACTATGCCATTCTCCTATCCTAGAGTGCACTCGAGTTCGGGTATAGAACTCATCTCACAGATCACCAAAGCAAACAGCAAATGTATATCAAGCAATTCACACATTACAATCAATACAGTGATCCCAAATTGTACAAAAAATATGTCATATAACAAATAATAATATAGCACAACAAGGGTGAAAAGTAGGCAATACCACCAAGGATTCTGGTGAGATTTCCCCAGCAGAGTCGCCACTTTTCTGTAGCGGTGTATTCGTCGCTATATGATCTATCGATTAAATCATAAGCTAGGAGATACATTGAAATTTCGAGTTGCCACCGCACTTTTATTTATCCAAAGGATTGGCTAAAAAGCGAACAAAAGCCTAAGAAGTTTTACACATAGAAAACTAATAAAAAGATCAGAGATTCTGGGTAAGGGGTAAGTTACGCAATGGGAAGGTGTTAGGCACCCACTACGTCCTAGGTACTCCTAGGGAGCCCTTTTCACACTTGTTGTATTAAATTGTTATTTGTTATGACATAAACATTGTGCAAACATGATTGGGAAGATGAGAAAAGAATATACATTTTTTATTGGGTTTGAACGGATGAACCCGCTGCCTACGTACCTTCCATCAAAGGTAAGGATCAAAACGCCGTAGTTCGGCTAAAAGATTTCCAAAAGTTGGTGGATTTGATTTTAAACACAAGCACTGAGGCTTTTCATTATCAATGGGAGAACACTCGACCAAAAACAACATCCACCATGCGAGGATAGCTTCGACGTACTAGAGGGGTTAGCCCTGTTTTCAGTACGGAAGTCTTACTGTCGACTCACTAAGGATAGGCAAGATTTACATCAACCACAAAGATAATTGAAACCTATGGCTAATGCATGAAAAGATTAACAATGGACAGAGCCAAAACAAGTGAATGAGTGAAGTTAATTGATTGTGATTATGAAAATGAAGTCAGAGTATGATTAAGATTGATTCAAAAGAAGTGTTATGAAAATGAGTTTGAAAAAAGTCAAGGACTTGAGTCCAGGTTTTTAGTTAGAAAACATGAAGAAGTTTGCACAACTCTTATGTCAAATTTAAAAGGTAATGTGTGAAAAGGTTCTAAGACGTAATGAATGATGAATGGATGAAGATGGAAAGTAAAACTTCTTAGAAGGTTCACTTCTTGAAATCATATAGAAGATGATTCAAGTGTGTCCTTTGGAATAGCAATAAGCAATAACAAACAAACAAAATAAGAAAGACGGATACCGGATGCCAATCAATGGTCTTATACCAATCTCCTAAAACAAAACGGGATATCAGAGGCCACTCAATGGTCTTATACTAATCTCCACAGGCAAAGAAATAAAAGCGGATACCGGATACCAATAGATGGATTTACACGAGTCTCCTAAAACAGAACAGGATATCAGAAGCCACTCAATGGACTTACACCAATCTCCTCAAAAGAAAAACAAAGATGAGAAATGGAAGTTAACTGCCAATCTGTCTGGACTTAGGTTAATTCCACAGTATGGTACCAGGAATACCAATGCCACATTACAGGGACTTACAATGGATCCTCACATACAAGAACAAAAGCAACAATATGATCACTGGAATGCAAATGCCAACTTACAGGGACTTATAATTGCAACCTCTCATACAAACAGATAAAACAAACTTATGATCACAGGAAAGCAGATGCCAACTTACAGGGACTTATAACTGCAACCTCACATACAAATCAAACAGATCAAATTATGATCACAGGAAAACAGATGCCAACTTACAGGGACTTATAACTGTATCCTCACAAGCAAACAAACAAGGCAACAGAAGATATGAGTGACCAATGAGGTCTTACACTCTATCCTTCCATATCATAGGAGCAAAGGCCAAAGCAATGGACTTACAATTGTCCTCAATGGGTAAACAACAATAATAAAAGTCACACAGACAAATGATATGATCATGCACTAATGGCAATTGATGATGATAAATGCATAACATACAAGCAAACATGTGCATATGAAGCAATCAATCAATCAATGAATATCAAACAGCACACTCTATAGCCAAACAAGGGGGCTCACACAAGAGGGTTTGACTATGAAAGTCCACTGTAATGGGTAAGTGTCGCTCTTAACCTTGCCATTGAGAGGCTAAGGTGAAGCAGATGAATAGGAGATGAGGGGTGTGCCTCACTGCTCTTATCCCTGATCAGGGAGAGCATCAAATAATAGAAAGTGGGGGAGTTCAGAAAGATGGAACTCTTTCCCCATTATTGACTCGATTAGATCTTGGGTTTTTATCTCAATGCTTCAACCATGTAATGGGAGCAAAGAGAGGACACACTGAATAGTGGGGGATAGATTGTTTATCCCTACCTTCCACCAATTGCCTTACTTGAAGGACTTTTCCTGCTTGGGACAATTTTAAACACACACAGGCATTGCCTCTTAAGGAGGACTTCAGACAGTTTGCCCGGTCAAATAACAGACCGGGTCTCCAGACTACATGAAGAAGAAAGGTTTATACCTCAAAGCAATTGCTAAATAGCAAAGCAAGCAAGTTCAAAGAACTTAAGCAACTAAAGTACCTGAAAAGGTCAAACAGATCAGTATGCAATTAAACAGTTAAAAGCAAAGGAATGGGATTCACAAACAAAACAGATGATCAACTGTGCAAGGCACAAGACTCAAACACATGAGTCAAACCTACAAAACAAAGGTTAGCATATGGTAAACAATCAAGTTCAAACAAGTTTGAATGATCTTTGAGGCATGGGTGCTTAACCTGAAACAAGAACTCAATTGTAAGCTCAAAAGACCACTAGGACTAGCCTAGGGTCAAAGATGAAAGAAAAAGTCAAAACAGCAAGGAAAAGTCAACCAAAGTCAAGGTCAAACATTTAGTAAGCAATCACAATTGGATTCACAACCAAATCATGCATCATTGTCATTTCATACACAAAAGAATGCAAAGCATGGCAAAGGAAAGCATATAGAAGTCAACAGCAAGACTTCATTCAAAAGTCAACCTAAACCATCCCAAAAATTATCAAATAAATCACATTCAATCCTAACATCTAGCATGGCAAGCATGTCAAATTTCATTGCATTTGAATGAGAGGAAGGCAGTCAATTAAAATCAAGAAGTTAAACCAAATTCAAGCATGCACAATGAAGGTCAACAAACATGGGTCAACTTCAAAAAATCATGTCAAATTGAAAACAGATGAGAAATGAATGAGATTAACACCAATGCAAAGCTCAAGATGTCTAGTTATCACATATGAAATTTCATGATCATACAATAAGATATGAGAATTTCACAAAGGATTTGGCAACATGTATCACATAAAGTCAACAAATGACTAAGCATGGAAGAAAATTCTCAAATAAATTGGAAACAGCATGGTTAATTCCAAGAAAATTCATACACAAACTAGACATGTAAGAGATCATTCATGCAAAATTTGGGGTCATTTGGATGTAAGGAAGCATGTGAACAAAAATTGGGAAAATGCATATCATTCATGTAGCACCAAATGCAACACCTCACTTCAAAAATTTGTAACTCACAAACCACATACGAGAAATGCATAAACTCTATATGGAAACAAAGGTAAATGAGTCTAGTTTCACCACAAAAAGTTTCAGGGGCAATGGATACATCATGAGTATTTCACAATTGAAATGGCAAAGGGTGTCAAATGTGCATACATGTTAGGAAACCAATTACCAATTAAAATCCAGCCAATGAAAAATTAATTAAAAATCATAATCAAATACTAGACATCCATGTGAAGATGATGGAAAAATTTTCATGATTTTTGGAGTTAAAATGAATTAGAAATGATTTGTTGAAGTTGAGTGAATAATTGAAGCAAGCATGAGCAAATAACATGGAGGAACAAGTCAAACAATGGTCAACAGTGGCAGTTTTGTAATTTAGCGTGTCACTTAACAAAACTCTGTGTTTTGGCAGGGGAAACGAAATGTTCCCATTGGTCCAAACCCAATGGAACAGTAAACCGACCAACCAATGTTCAAATTCTGGGTTCAACATAAACCCTAGGGTTTTAACAGCCATGGCACATTCAAGCATCGATCATGAACAACAATAACACCCAGCATCAACAATTAATCATGGCAGGGAAGTACTATCATCATGCAATATCAAATGACAACAAGACAAGCATAAGTTCTTGCAAAGTTTCTGGGCAGGACAAGGTTTAACATGAACAGCATATCATCATCATCCACATTCAATCACGAAAAACAAAATGTCCAGAAACAAGAAATGAGCATAGCAATGTGATCCTCATGCATCATACATACATAATCCATTATTCATTTTCATCAAAGCACATAAACAAACAAGATTCGAGCAAAACACACATGAACACTAAACTTCAGATCAGCATATCTCCAAAAATACACCACCATTTCAAGCAAACTATGGTTCATTAGAATCAGCATAAAGTGAACTATCATAAGCATGGCATTATTTGGAAAAACAAAGAGGTCGAAAAGCTTACTTGATTTGAAGAAATTCGAGATGCAGTGTTGTTTTGGTGGTTTTAAGCTCAAACAGATGCAAATAATGGTTGATAGTGATGAATGCTTGAAGGAAAACAGTTCAAACAGCCCGAATCCACCTTAAATCAAAATCTGCCATGGACATTTCTTGAAGAAACAGGGCTTGACAATGAAGTTCCAGCTGGGAGTTAAAGGTTCAAAAAGCTTCCAAAGGTTGGTTGGATGATGAGGGAACCAAGGATGTTCGAGGGTTTTTGATGATTTGTGCAGAAATTCACTTTTGAGCAAAAATGCAAAATGTGAGAGTGAGAGTTTTCTGTTATGGCCGCTGTTTCTCTTGGTCTCTAGGGTTGCAAAAATGCTCAGAATGATCTTTATATTGTCTGTTTTAAGTCCACTAATCCAATGCTAAGCTGGTTTAGTTTAATGAAGACCAATTGCCATTTTGCTAAACTTGCATAAGTGGAAATGGAGGGTGCATGCTCTGGTCGAATTGGGCCTTGAAACCAGCTGCAAACAGACCAAGTTTTTGCTGTTTTATGTTGCTCATGAAATGCTAACATTGCTTTTACTTAATGAAGCCAATTGTACAATTTGCCAATTTTGCATCTTGGTCCAAAATGATGGTATAATGGTGGTATGTGCATGAGTTAGGGCTTGGAACAAGTTTCAAATGTCATTTAAAACATTTCCCAAATGGCCAAATGTGTAAAAGATGTTTAAATCAAAAAGTCAATGGTTGGTCAAACTTGATTTTTAAATGAAATAGGTCAAAAAATGCCATTTTGATTGGCAAGGTTTTGGTGAATGAAATTTATATTTTTGGAAAGAGGAGGAAAAATGTGGTTTGTAGGAAAAAACCCCACCAAATTTGGCATTATGGTTTGAGAGATATGGCTCTTTGAAGTTCACAAATTTTTGAAATTGAATTGATCATATCTTGACAACCACACATGGGATTTGGGAATTCTTGGACTTTTTGAAAATGGGAGAACAAGATCTTCAACTTTCATGTTGGGCAAAAATTCATTTGAAGCTTGTATCATGATGTAAGTTTAAGATCAAGAAGTTTCCATTTTTGGCAGTTGAAATTACAGGTCCACTTTCTATTTCTGGAAATTTCTGATTTTACTTCAAATTCTTCCATGATGAGGTTGGACATGATATATGAGGCTTATATAAGCATGAATGAGCTCCTTCAAATCAATTCTATCCATCAAATCACTGATTAAATCCACAATTGACCAAGTTTGACTTTTCTAGGGTTTTGGATGACTGGAGCATTTCTGATGAATTCCAAACCCTAATTCCTTGAGACCTTGACTTCAAATGATGTCCCAAGTTGTATGAACCTTTGATTAGGGATCATGGTGCCCAAATTCTGCAAGAATGGCCACCATCCATTGCTTTGACTGACTGTTGACTGTCTTTGACCTAATTGCTGATGATTGCTTCAACTGCAAGCAATAAGGTTAGACTGACAATATTTTTGTACTTTTTGAATGATAAACATATGAAAAGCAAAGATATACAAATGCAAAGTATGCTTGGTGATCAAGAAACAACCCACAAGGCAACCACCCACTAGGAGGGAAGCTAAGGCATGCAGTGATCCTTGAGGCCATGGTATGATATGATATGGGCCATGAGGGATCTTAGGGCCCAAAATTGGGGTCTTACAAAAAGTATTTTAAGTTGTGAGTCAGCATTTAAGAGTTGTACCTACCCAAGGTCTTTATGGGTATTTCCTATCCTTATGAAGGTAAAACTGTCCTTACTATTGAGAGGTAAGTAGTCTTGTCCTTTGGATGTAAAGGGACATAGGGTCATCGATTGGTCATTGAAGGCAACATTTATAAGGATACCTTAGCATTCTAAGGGACAATCATCATTTAATCGTAGGCTACCACGGAGGGTCATTTAGGGACAAAATCATATATTCGCAGGCAACATCCGAGGGACTATGATTTATCTTATAGGGACATGATGATTTAATCGAAGGGTCTTTGCTAAGTGTATCCCCACATTCGCGGGACATGACCGTAATACCGTAAGGCAACAAAGAGAGGGCCAAGATTATATATTCAAAGGCAACGTTTGTAATCAGTTAGGTAATTAGGATGAATCTCCACAAGGGTATCCCACAAATAAAGTGGAATACCTAGCAAGCTACCTTCTTCGGGAGTATGTGAGCCCTCACAAAATTCAGCAAACAGGTCAGAATACCAAATGGGGTGCGATCAATAGTTGCACCGAACAAAGGAATCGCAGCAGTAATAATGTCAGGCAAATAATACATAGCTATTATAGAACATGTCAGATAAGCACAGAACAGAACAGAACCAAAAAAAATAGAGACTGTCATGTTCGCTACTGCCTCGCCTAGCGACGGCTTGGCGAACGCTCGCTACTTGTTCGCTTAGCGATGTGCTAGCGAACGGCTGCGGGTTTTGAGTCTAATAACAGTACGATTTCAGCAAGCTCCAACCCTATGGCATCCCTTACAGAAATTACATGGTTAAACATTCAAGATATCCGTGCATACTTAAATCCACATGCAAAACCTAAGATATATTTATAAGTTCAACCATAATTTCACATGTAAATTGGGAGCATGAAGCGGTAGTGGTAGTGCAAACCTGTTTGCAATTGAATTGCAACGTTGAATTGGCAGATCACTCTTAGGGTTGGTGTCGGATTGAGTCGGGCGGAGGTAACCTTTGTACAGATGAGTTTCCTTCAGGGTTTCCTTCAGGGTTGTTCTGAATTCTCTTGGTTAGCCTCCATGGTTTTTCCGGTTGCCTCTGTTAGGGTTTGCTTGTTCCCTCTCCGTGTGTCCTTTTTCTGAATGAGGTCTTGGTACTTATAATAGTTTTTGTGACCTAATGGGCTCAGAATGAAGCCCAAAACTTCTGGTATTCGCAAGCTTCGCTAGGCGAGTGGTGCATCGAAGAATTCGCTAGGCGAAGAATTTTGCTCGCCTAGCGAGCAAACCAGTTTAAGTCATTTTCTGGATTTGGCCACCTGTGTGCTGGACCCTTGTTCCTTTAAGATCAATGTCTTGAAAAATAAGTTGGAGTGCCTTGAAAAATGTCTTGCAAGATTAACAGTCAAAATTTGGGGTATGACACATACCTGCATACATCTCATGCATCATTCCATGCATAGTACTTCCACCCATGTCATACAAAACATCAAACATAACATAATTCAGGATCCAGAGTCAGTCATATGTATCCTGGACACTCTTCATTTAAGCCGATAGAGTTATTACCCTATATGTGCTTGTGGAATTATTTCCCAGCAAGTCATTCTTCGACTTTATGGTCGATAATGATATTCCCCTCGTCTTTGCTTTGTTGCTCCCCAAGCAGAGGTTACCTTAAAAAGTCTCTTATGAGTTTTTCCCCTATAGAGCTTTGCCAGTAAATCTCCTCTAAAGGGAGTCTTTTTTGAACTATTTCCTTCAATAGATGAATGTTTAAGATACTACTTCATTGATTCAGAGAATCTCATCTATTGTTTGAGATACTGCTTCATTGATTAGGAGAATCTCATTTGTTGCTTAAGATACTGCTCTAAGTATCCTCAAAGAGTCTTAGATACGATTGAGGTATCGTTCCCCTTATTATAATATCTTGATCATAACACGTAAGATATTGCTTCATTGATTTGGGGAATCTCATATGTTGTTTAAGATACTGCTTCGTTGATTTGGAGAATCTCATTTATTGTTTGAGATACTGCTCTAGTATCCTCGGAGAATCTTAGATACAATTGAGGTATCAATCCATTATTAGAATATCTCAATTATATCATATAAGGTACTGCTTCATGGATTCAGAGAATCTCATTAACTTTTGTTTGAGATACTGCTCTAGTATCCTCATAGAATCTTATATACGATTGAGGTATCATTACATTATTGAAATACTTTGATTATATCATATAAGATATTGCTCTGTTGATCCTCATGGAGTCTTATAAGCTTTTATTTTGTCTAGTATCCTTGTAGAATCTTAGATACGATTGGGATTTCATTCCATCTTTAGAAAGTCTCAATTATATCATAAAATATACTACTCTGTTGATTATCAGAGAGTCTTGATTGTTTTATTTACCTTCTAATGACTATCTCACTACATATCTCACTATATTTCTCAATGCATTTTCTTTCTGCATTTCATCCCTACATCTCGAAGGACAAAATTAAGGGTCTTTTCGTATTTAAGTATCTCCCACCATGAATGTACGAAGACTGTTGTCATGCATACCTTTTGGTTTAAGGTAATTTAATAGGGGCAACTGTCATATCCCAATTTTGTCCGAGCATTTTAAATTCATCTGATACAAGTTCATTTGTCTAGTTTTGCATATTTAGTCATATGCATTTTTATCATCAAACAAAGTCACCATAATTATGCATATATGCATATATAGTAAAAAAGTCAATATTTTATATGTTGGAGGAATTGACTAAAATTGTATTTTTTTTCATTATGCATTTTAAAAAATAAATTCACGATCATTTGATTTATCATAAAAATATTCATTTGAATTTTATTAATCATTTTCATGCATCATAAAAAAATCAATGTTTCTAGAAAGCCTAAAATGTCTCTCATTTATTACATAATCATTCCATACATATATTACATTATTATTTACTATTTAATTAAATAAGTTTCTAGAAGACACTCACACTCTTTGTATAATTCCTAAACTACCCTTTTTAGAGCCTGTAAATAAAACCATTCTCATTCACAAATCTCACCGTCAATCATTCACAAAAACTAAGTCAAAACTCTCTTCATTTTTATCTTCATTTTCTTTCAAGACATTTCTTTCTTTTTATTGAATAGGTAGCTCTTATGCTTGTTCTTTATTTAATTCTATTTCATTTTTACTCTTGCTTTATTTATTTAGTACCTTAATTATCACTATTTTGTATGGAAACTCAATTGATTTTAAATCAAGAGTTGAAAAATGTTCTTGAACCTCCATAAGCAAAAGTGATTTGTTATTATTTAAATGGATCTTATGTTTGCTCTTTATTTAATTCTACTATATTTTTACTCTTTATTTATTTAATACCTTAATCATCACAATTTTGTATGGAAACTCAATTGATTTTAAATCAAGAGTTGAAAAGTATTCTTGAACCTCCATAGGCAAAAGTGATTTGTTGTTGTTTAAATGGATCTTATGCTTGGATTTTTATTTAATTCTATTGTATTTTTACTTTTGTTTTATTTATTTAGTACCTTAGTAATCACCATTTTTGTATGGAAACTCAATTGATTTCAAAATCAAGAGTTTAAAGTGTTCTTGAACCTCCATGAACAAAAAAGGTCAAATGCAAATTGATGTTTGTTTTACATAAATAATGTATCCAATAACTTCCCAATATTATTCCGAGCATGAATTCATAGTTCGTTTGTCACAAGGTGGATAAAAATGTCAAATCAAATAAATATATGTTGTTGTAGTTGATTTTCAAATTTTGTTGTTGTTTATTTTATGATTTTGAATATATCCTTATGTTCATGGGATCGAGTAAATAAATTTTCATTATTTATTTGCTTAATTTCGTGAAAAATTGAGAAAATTATGGTGTTTTTACGTTTTTGTTGGAACTCATTTTCTTCCATTTTTGTTGCTACAAGAATAGTAATCAAGTGTGAGGTTGGGGAAGATGAAGTCTCCTCACACCCCTTAATTGCTCAATTTACTCATATGGGCTCCCCTCCTTTGGGTCTAGAGCATTTTTCTAACTACACCCCCAATTTTTAGTTTGTTTTTGTCTTTTGTATATATTTTTTTATTATTTTCTTCTTATTGCTTTATCTATTTATTTTTGTTCTTTCTTTTATTTCTTTTAGTTTTTTTAATTATTTTACCTCTTGTGTTGATAGTATGCCCCCTATCATTTTTCCATCTTTTTATTGCTTTATTTTTTAGTTTGTTTTATTGTATTTTTAGTTGATGCATAATTGTTAATCCAAAAAGATAAAATGACTATTAAAATTAACCTTTCAAAAATAATAGGTGCTTGATCAACATCAAGTACATTTTTAAAAATCATTTCAAACCCATCCAATTTTATTATCGATTCAAAACCATGTTAAACCATTAAAAATCAAATGATTCTCAATTCAATGTCGAGCCAATTTCAACACCTTTGTAAGTCGATCGTTTTTAGCATCGCCATCAACCTTACATAGCCTACTCTTGGGCTTTCTTACAATGAGACTTATTTGATGTTAATTAATCAGTTAGATGATTGATACACTAAGTATGATCCAACTTATCCACAAATACAAGATTTAAAACTTTGATCCAACATCGAGTATTTTTATTCAAATTAATTCAAATTACCTAATCACGATTAATACCATTCCATTTAGAGTCTTCAACTCCTCTTCTCGATTGTTTGAATATGAGTTCCCTTACTCGGTTAGTCAAATAATTGTCATTTCTCTAAAAACTTCTAAATCCGATTAAATCAAATCATTTTCATAACAAACTAAACAAAAAGGGAGATGGTCTAGAGCCTTCGATTCCTCTCATCAAATACTTGGATATGAGTTTTCTTACTCACTCATTCAAGTAATTATCGTTTATCTAAAAACATCAACCATATATAAACCTATTTTCATAACAACTTAGATGAAAAATAAAGTGGTCTAGAGCATTCTATTCCCTTTCCCGAGTACTTGGATATGATTTTCCTTACTCGACCATTCGAGTATTCGTCATCAATTTAAAATACCTTAACTATTATTAAACCCTTTTATAATTCAAGATGAAAAGGGAGATGGTTTAGAGCCTTCGATTCCTCTCATCGACTATTTGGATACAAGTTTCTTTACTTGACTATCCGAGTAATCGTCATCCAATAAAATATCCCAACACGTCAAATCTATCTTTTTTTGCCCCCGTGCGATCAAAACCAATCAAACCAAACATACAACATATTAATCCAATTTGTCACCCCCGTGTGATCAAAACTCTTTTTCAAAAAGAACATTGTTCAATCCTTTCTAACGCGCATAACGAACTAGTGCTTAAGCCTCCGCCGAGAGTAGACAAGTCAATGTTTAGCCTTTAGAACGCGATCTAAATAGTTGTTCATTAAAAGACAACAATAAACCATAGTTCTCTGAACTACGAATACTCTGATTTTCTAATTGTACTATAAGGATATGTAGACACGAGATTGCGAGATCTTGACGAGCACACTAATAAAAAACCTCTATTTTTCCCCTTTTGAGGTTTCCTTTCTTTTCTCTTTTTAATGTTTTTATCTTTTGAAGAAAACGAATAACATTTAGCTAACATTCAAATTGTAAATTAGACTAAAAGATTCGCGTTGAGTATAACGAACGTGAGGGGTGCTAATACCTTTCCCCTGCGTAATCGACTCCCTAACCCGAATATGGTTGTGATGACCATCTTCTTTCTTTTTAAAGGTTTTATAAATATTTTCTTATTCCTTCATTAGAATAAATAAAGTTTGGTGGTGACTCTGTTTGAAATATTTTTCCGCGACCATCGCGATGAATCGTATTTTTTGAGACGCGACACTATTCTTCTATGTGATTTCTTATTTTTTTGATATTTTCTTCTTCTAAAATAGTGTGTCGTGTAGATTAATGTGTATTCATGTGTGGATAATATTTGTGCGTATGTGTATATATTAGTTTTTACTGTTATATGTTGTGTTTTTTTAATGCTGTTATTTTTTTCTTACTTACTTTTTGCCTCTCTCTTTTTTATTTTGTCAAAGAGGGAGAAATTTGTGATATTATGATATTAAGTTTGTATGTGTGAATGTTGAATGCAGGGAGAGACTAAGTTGCTTTAAGGAACACAGATATCTCAAAATTTTGGCAAACTTTAAAAAAGGGAGACTTAAATTGCTCTGTTGGTAACAATATCAATTTACTTGTTTTGATGTTATGTAAAGTTATAATTTTATCATATTTGGGTTCCTCACATAAGTGTGTCACTCACTCTTAGGTTGAAAATAACTTTTCTTGCATAAAATGGACATTTTACTAAAGTTAGTGCAATTGACTCGAATCAAATATTTGGATGATTGAATCAAATGGTGTTATTCATCATGATTTGAATCCTGAGCAGTTTTTATTTGAATCACGAGCTTTCATGATTTTCCAATATTTGATTCGAGAAACATGATTCAGATCATGATCCCATTTGATTTGAATCATGTTCGCTTATTTTGAAAAATGAATTCAATGCTAGAAATGTGATTAAAATCAAGCTTTGGTGTGATTTGAATCACATGACTCAAATCACAACTCGAATATTTTTATTTTTTGTTACTTGATTCAAAAAAATTTATCTCTTGACTTCAATTTTTTTTTTTTGCATTTGACTCAAATGAAATAATAATTTTTACACTATTTTAGCGCCTCATCTCTACCACACTTATAAATCTCTCTCTCTCTCTCTCTCTCTCTCTCTCTCTCTCTCTCTCTCTCAATATTTTACATAACCTTTGATAACTTTTGTTATTCATCATTCACACATTCAATTCACTATAATAGAAACCTTAAAAAACTTTAATTGAGTCAATCTCCCGAGTGAGAAACTTTGGTTTGTATGAGGTTTTTTGAAACTTCCTCTTCTACCTGAAACACCAAACAATATTGGTAACTATGAGTTTTTCCCAACTCTATAAGAAAGTGAGTTCTTTTTTAAAGGATTTATTAGAGGTAATGGTGATTTTTTTTAATGTTTTCAAGATAGAAAATCAGGTTTTTGGATTTCTAATGAGTGATTTTCGTTGAAGAACAAGAAGTCTTTTCCAAAGATGATTTGCAGTTTCTATCATTTTTCATCAGCTCAAAGACCCAATCAAGGTAATCTAGGAAGAATCAATTGAATATTGTTGTTGAACATTATATTAGAATGCTTGTGATTTGTGAAG
This sequence comes from Lathyrus oleraceus, assembly GCF_024323335.1. NCBI lineage: Eukaryota > Viridiplantae > Streptophyta > Magnoliopsida > Fabales > Fabaceae > Lathyrus > Lathyrus oleraceus. Next base: position 262,042,500 of record NC_066580.1, read on the forward strand.
GTGGTACAACTCAAGATTGTGGATCTTGGAGATTTTAGAACCCTTGTGAGTTATGTGCAATTAGAGAAGAATTAAGAATTATGACTATATAGCTTAGTGAATAAGTCTAAGTATTTCAACATTTTTTTATTTAATTATCATTTATACTAAAGGACACTATAAATTTCATAATGGAAGACTATAACCAAGTTTATGATGGTTTACCATCAAAGACTAGATTAGGTTTCATGCAAGGACAAAGGCATTGAACTAGTATAAATCCGACATAATATCTCTCTAACTCTTTCTCTTTATTTTCTATTGATATATTGCTTAGTAGATTTATTGTTTTCAGTAGGTTGATGCTATCAAGTTGTTTTTTGTACATAAAGATTTTTTTTAAGTGTAGCATGTTTACATCTAATCTTATAAATTAATCTTTATGCTGATTATACTGAAGAATTATAATATTAGAATGTTTAATTAGTTAATCTAATTATATGCAAATTTATTTATTTTGATGTAAATAGATTAACTTTTCCACTATTATTAATTAATTTGTCACTGTTTTGCATTCCTTAGAATGTCATTGTATATTTATCCAATTGCATAATTTATATAAAAAAAATCTTTCAAACTTTAGCTTTCGCTCTCAACTCTATTTTGAAAAAGATTTTTAAAAGGGAAATGTTTATGAAACCCCCAATTCTAGACCAATCTTAGCTTATATTTACCAACAAATGACATCAAAATCATGTCATTTGACCAAGTCTCACGACTGCAAAAGTTCTAAATAAGAGTAAGGACATTCCCAAGGGTGCGTATAATAAAGCTTATATATTCATGGTAGAAAGTTACGCATATTGGAAAAATTCCATGTATGTGCATCTTATGTCGGTTGATATACCGCTTTGGTTTTCTATCAAGGATGGTCATGTTATCCCTAAAAGTATCATTGATGGCATTTATGTTAAGAAAGCTTCAAAGAATTAGAATGATTAAGAAACTAATAAGGCATCTTATGATTTGAAAAATGAGGAATATATTGATATCCTCATTGAGCGTTAACATATATTTTTCAATTTTGCATTATAAAAAATCTAAAACAATGTGGGATGCACTTCAGGCTCCATATGAGGGAGCTGAAGATGTTAAAATAGTCTAAAATTAACACTCTAACAAAGGAGTATGAGCTCTTCAGAATGGAACTCATATAATCCATGGCTTCCATGTCGGGAGAGAATATGGACTTAATTGGTCTATAATGGGGATGTTTAAATAGACCTGTCCCAGAAAGACCAGTTAAAAAAATGTTTACTTTTTTAAAATCAGAGTTTGATAAAAATTGCTCGACATAGCAAAATTTTCGTACAAAATATATGCTTTTTGGGTTGCTCGTAGTATACACTTAATCAGATATGAAATAAGCGATAAATGAAACTACTAAATCATTCAATGTTTCAATTAACTAAATATTTATTTACATGAGGTGTGTAAATTGAAAATTTTCAATTGAACAATAAATCTACTATTACAGTTTTCAGAGTTAATTAATAGTAAAAATGGTTAGGATCTCAATCTAACATAAACCTAAACCTTATATACGAAATCACTATCAATGCGGTAAAGCCTAATATCATGTTGACAAGTTCCAGGATTACGTAAAATATGTACGAACTTATTGACTTGTTTTACATGCACAAAAACTCCTAATTTATCTATGAAAATTGATAAAATACCTGTTTGAACTTTTAAATTTCACATTTATCAAAAATAGGCGAAAAGGAATAAAAAACCACCAAGCAATAGACAAAGACCTCTCCAATACCATTTTCCAAAAGGCAATTGATGACTTCTCGAGAAGTGTACCGATAATTTTGTAACAATAAAAAGAGTATTGAATCCATAGGGACTGCTATTTAACAAAACAATAGTTGTGCAAGTATAAAAAGTAACAATTTGGGGGTTTTCAAGTTTGCAGTTGAAAATAAAAGAAGGGTTAAGACAATTTAGAGAAAGTGGTCAGGTTTTGCCTATAATCCCCAATTCCTCCCTTTTTGATGTCTAATGCATTACATAAATCAAGCATTGTTATATTTTCATGACGAGTTAACAAGACAACTATACCTAATACATTGATGTATAACTCATTGATTTCTACTAGAGGTCTCTTATCCTTATTCAACCGACGTAAGTGAAATCAGGCGATGATACAGTATGTTAATTATAAGGCCACTACTCAAGGTCTCATATCCTTGTTCAACCATCGTAAGTATGATAATTGCCCTAGATAATACACATAGGCTAAGAGTTAGTATTCCATATACGTCCATAATCATATTAACAGAGTATCTCAAATAATGTGCTTTAAGTAAAATAAGCAATTAAATAGAAATATAACTAAGATAATTTATGCAACATATAATTAAACATATGTCCCAACAAATTCGAAACAGGTTCATCATACAAAACCTAACCTAAAAGTACTTAGCCACTCATACTAATAAAATTATAATACCAATTGATAAGAATAAGATTGCATAAAAATTCCTTGAAGATCTGGACTCCAATGACTTTGAATGCGCTCCAAAAATCATTTTTAGTGTTATAAATTGCACTCTCTAGTCTCCAAGTCTACCTTTTTATAGCCATCAAATCGTACCAGAACGCGTCAGAAATTGCTCAGAAAAAGAGCCCATCGTGTGTGTAAGACCCTAATTTTGACCCTAAGATCCCTCATGGCATCATATCATTGCACATTGCACTTTCCTCAAGGATCATAGCATCTTGGCCCCTTACCTTAGGGTTGGGACTTGTGTGAGTTGGTTTGAGACCACCAAGTATGCTTGAATTGTATATTATTTATTTTCTTATTTAGTTTACTAACCAAAAGCACAAAAATATGTCACTAACATCTTTTGTTTTGTAGCTTGAGCAATCATAAGATCCAAGGCTCCTAAGAGGCCCTATGCTCAAAGAATGGCCAGATAAAGTGAAAGCAAGCATGACAATGGTTCCCAAATATCTCATTCATCATATATACCTCCCAAGTATCTCAATTTGTCAATTTGACCAAAGTAAACCAAAGGGCTTGAGGATTGTTTCCCAAGGAAACCCTAATTCATATGTGCATCAACTGTGCCTTGCTCATGAAGCAACCTCAACCCATGATCAAATACAATTAAGGGAAATTATTTCATTCATCATTTCATGCATATTTTATCTTATTTTATTGTCATCAATCATCAATTCATCAAGGTTTGAGGTATGGACTTGAGAAGTTGATCAGTTAATTCATTTGACTATTTTGAAATCCACTAAGACCTAACTTTTAATGTGTTTGTCAAATGAAGATGACCCCAAGATAAAAAATGTTCTTAAGAACCATATGAGCAACTTTAATGTTCATCAAAAATTTATTTGAATCTTGGAAGGTCATCATCCATCTCAAAACATTATAGGTCATTTTGACTAAAACCCTAATTTTAGGTCAACTTCCCAAGGACATAACTCTCTCATTTTTCATGATTTTGAGGTGGGATCAAATGCATTGGAACTTTTAAGATGTCTACTTCATTTGTTATGTTGAACAAATTTTCATAATCTTAAAATAAATATATGTGATAATGCAAAACATTATAGGTCACTTTGGACCAAAAGCATTGAAATATGAAAAAGTCCAACTTCAAGTGCCCATACCTTTCTCATCAAAAATCCAAATGATGAAAAGTTTGAGTTAACATTGATTACCTTGAAAATATCTACAACTTTTATGTTGAAGGTTTTGTCATTTGGAGCTTGCATCATTGAAACAGAAGGGCTTGAAGTTGGTCCATTTTGAAAAATGTCACATGCACGTATTTTGCACCTTGAAGTTTATGACCAATTTTCACTAATTTCCCAATTCCAAATGAAGTTTTGTTCAACATAACAATTGATACTCATGTCAAGACCTTTCCAACCATTACCCACAAGGCCATGTTTTATTTTTGGAAGAGGCATTTTCGAAGAGGAGAAGATTTTGGTGCAATTATGGAAACCATTTGAAAACTTCATGCACACTCCAAATCAATTGCATGCACACGTCCAATTCACTTTGTTTACACCTGAATACTCATTTGGCATTGAATTTGGGCCCTCCATCCGCCTGTACAGGCCCATGCATGGAGGCCCTCTTCACTCATGCACATGATTTTCCCATGCTTCCACCTTGACTTGCTATAAATACATGAGCTCAACTTCACTATTTTCCAACCTGAAGGCGCCTGATATGCTGCAAAATTGAATCCATAACCTCAACTAAAGGAATTTCTCTCTTTCATTTCAAAATTTCAGATCTAATTTTCAACTTCATTGGTTGATTATTAGACTTAAAATTCCTTGGCCTTGCTTCATCTTCACCTTAAGAATACACTGCAATCAAGAGTTGAGAGGAATTGTGCTTCACAGATCTACATTTTCAAGGTTGATGATCAAACTTTTTTTCTTCGAAATACACTGATTATTGCTTGTTTCTTGTGTTTATTGGTTTGGCTGAAGTCCTCTCAACAGAGGCAATTGAATAGTATGCTTAATTTTGAAAATCCATTGAGTTCAGGTTGAACACCATTATTTTCCACCTCTGATTTCTCTTCCTATTAGGATCTAGAGTGAAAACCAATGGTACAGGGGTGATGTACATCACCCCACCTTTCCAATGATATGAGGATCGCCTATTTTTATTGAGATTTCCATGTCTGCAACTTTGGCCGGAAAATGCAAGCTCGTCGAAGAAGACGGTGGTGTACACCACCGTCTGTTTGCCGGATCAAATGTGAGCCGTGTGATGTGTTTTCCAGATCTAATCTCGTCCTTCCTTTATTATGACTTTTTTATATGTCTCGTGTGTCTCAGTTGACTAAGGCATATGGTAAGCGCATATGCCACATCCTTTGGATGTGCCAGCTGAATTAATGAGACTGGATCCAACGCGCCAGATATTTTCCCATTTTCCTTTTTCTGATTTTAATTTCTTTTATTTTCTTTTATTCCATTTTATTTCAAAAAATCATAACTCTTTCATTTTAATTCAAAAAAATATGGGACCAATTGCATTATTTCCCTTTTAATTTCTAGTTTCTAAAAATGATTTTTAATATTTTTTTATTTTGTCATTTGATATTTTTTATTTCTGGTTATTTTTAATTCATTTTAAATAGTTTCTGATATTCAAAAAATACAAAAATATTTTCTTAACCTCTTTGAGTGATCATGAATCTATGAAAAATATTCTCATCAATTTATTAATTGATTTGAGATTTATTTGAGATTTTAGTTCAATTAGGTTATTTTTTATTCATTTTTAATTGATTAAAAATAGTTTCTTGTTTCTAAAAATGCTGAAGTTTTTTGTCAAATTTTGTTTGACCTTGTTGAACTTAGGATGATCCATTTGGACTTTTCAAAGTTGATTTGAAATGGATTTGAAGTTTGACCTTTAATTGTTTATTTTAATTCAAGTATTATTTTAGTTTTGAAAAATACCAAAAATATTTTATTTGTTTCTTGACTTCTAAGTTTCATTTTGCTTTTATTTACTAGTGTTTGACCTTGGTTTCATCTATCTTTGGTCAATGTGCTTTACTTACTTCATTTGAATTCCATTAATGTACATTCTTATTCATGTTCTTCTTCATCTTTTTATTTTTTGATCAATGAGTTAAAGATTGGTGGTTAGCCTTGATGTATGGGAGGTTTAACCTTCCTTGTTTCAAATCTAATTCATCTTGATCATAGATCAAGTGAATGGCTTTGCATTAAGGATAGGTTGCTTCTTGATTAAGCAAAAAATCTAAATCAATACAAGATCATTCTCATTTTCTTTTGGCATGGCAAGTTGTAGGAGCTTGATTTACTAATCAAGATCTCTAACTTGTGTTTGTTGCCTATATTTTATTGACCGGCCTCAGATAGGTGTGACTACTACATTAGTCCACTTACGATTTCTTAACATAGCGCTAAATTGCCTTATGGCACACTAATTCTAACTATTGACCACTAACTTTTAATTCTTGCACTTTACATTAATGCAATTTAATATTCTTGTACATATTATTCATTTGCTTTTGCCCTTTGCTCACTTAGGCCCATGTTTATGTTAATGCAATTTTCCTTTTGCTCACTTGAGCACATAATTGTGTATATACTATTGTGCTTGTGTTTTGTTTTGATTGATGTGAACCAAATGAAAATGGACAAAAGGACTTAGACTTTAGGATATTCCCTATGCAAAAATGGAGTCAAAGAGCAACTAGACCTCATGCCTTTAGAGTGTTATAAATGTCAAAGAGCAACTAGGCCTCATGCCTTTAGAATGCTTAATGTTGAAGATGAATTGAAAGGGCCTTAGTCTCTAAACTCACTCTTGTCCATTCTTTGTTTGCATTATAGAGCTTTTTGATGCATGTGTTCTTGTGCTATGGATTCCTACTTGAGCCAAATTGAAGAACCATTGTCATGAGCACCCAAAGTGAGAGATACAAAAGCCATTGGAGGATTCCTAGGAGCTTTGTTTGATTGTGTGCGTACTTGATTATTTGCTTGCTTATTCCAAAGGATGGGAGCTACTTGGATCATCACTATGATCTCAAGAAGGTAACTCCATTTGTGGTTTTACTTCTCTTCCTTCATCTTTGTATGTTTATGACTTAGCCATTCTTCTTCTTCCCCCCACTCTAACCCAAGCCAAAACCTTTGTGCAAACGTTAACATTTGTTTTTCAAAATTAGAAACCTAAGCACTATGCTTTTGATTTTCAAACTTTCTTTTTATAACACTTATTTCGAATTGAATCCTTAAGCCCACTTTGACCATATTTTGTAAATACTTTTCATTGGTAAATACCACTCACTCAATTGTTTTTGTGGTTTCAATGGCCACTTCTTGCCAAAGTTTTTCATAACCCTTAGCTATTAGGTTTGAGTTATCCTTGAGATTGATATAATACTCACCTATATCCTTAGTGATGGACAATGAGTCTTCCATGCTTATCATGGGGTTAACCCCTCACTAGCATGTTGAAGTTATCCTCACATGGTGGATTTGTGGTTCTAGGTTGAGTTTTCTCCCTTTGATAACAAAAGACCTTAAGGCTTTTGGACCAATCAATTCACCAACTTGTTTTTTTGAGATTTTTAACCCGAACTACGAGATTTTGATCCTAATCTTTTTTAAGATGGTACATAGGCAGTGGGTTTATCCATTCAAACACAAAATTGTAAATAATCTGTACATTCTTCTCTCATCTCCCCAATCATGTTTTGCAAAAATAAATTTTCACAAATACCAACCTACCTTGCAACAATTGTGAGAAGGGCTCCCTAGGAGTACCTAGGATGTTTTGGGTGCTTAAAACCTTCCCATTGCATAACCAACCCCCTTACCCAGATCTCTGACATTTTTATTAGTTTTTGATTCGATAAAACTTCTCGGTTTTTGTTCGCTTTCTAACCTTTCCTTTGGATAAATAGAAGTGCGGTGGCGACTCGATTTGTATGATTTACTTTTGATTTAGTCAATAAATCTAAAGGTAACGAATACCCCGCTACAGCAAAGTGGCGACTCTGCTGGGGAATTGGTTGCCTAGTGGGTTTTGCCTACTTTTCACATTTGTTGTATTGTATTGTATATTATTTTTGTGACATATTTTTGTGCAAATTTGGGATTACTGTATTGTTTGTAATGTATGAATTGCTTGATATATTAATTGCTTGTGTGCTTGGTGGTCTCTTGTGAGATGAGTTCTATACCCGAACTCGAGTGCACTTAGGATAGGAGAATGGCATAGTCTTGTTGACTTGTGTGGAGTTATTCCTTAGCAAGTTGACTTGCAAGCCCATTCACTTGGTGGAGGTTATGTTGGGATCAATAATGTCACACGAGTAGTCGTGGTTAGGCATTACTCTTTCCAATATATGCCTTAGAAGCCAAAGACCTTAGTTTACCAAGCCCATCTTGGCCTATTTTTTAGGACGTAGTGCAAAGATCGTTCAAGTGTAAGATTTGATACGATTGTTACGCGATACTACACTCATAAAAGTCTCTCTTGAGAATATTTTTGGAATACGAGTAGTCGTTTATCTGATAATATCCGAAAGATGGGATGATGACTATGGGAACCTCTTGTAGAACATGATTGGCAGGTTTAAACCATAGTACACTCCCTTTGGGTGGTTCTTAACCAAGACTCCATGCTCGTGACTTGCAACAAACCCTTGATTCATGGTTGATCCGTTCTTGTATATCCTTAATAGCAATGGAACTTGGGTGTTGACGAGGTGTAAGCCATAATCCACCGAAATGGATGATTGATATTAAGGATGACTTGATCCATCCCATGACCTTTGTGTGGTGTGCTTTGCTTGATCCTTGAATGTGATTGTTGCACCCATGCATTCATGCATTCATATACATCCATATCATCAACAATGAGAAAATTTTCAAGGAACTTAAAGAGGTCTATTTGCAAATTTTCAGACATGGATAGACAAAGAAGAAATACAAAGAAGTACAGTTTCAGACAACCCGACTTGAAAGAGTTAAGGAGTTTGACATCCTATGTATTAGATCCCTTGGAGTTCAAGGCTCGCCATGGGAAGCTTTTGTCTATTCTTGCTACTCAATTGGATGAAGGTCTGATGAGTGTATTGGTGCGGTTCTATGATCCCTTGTACCGTTGCTTCACTTTTCCGGATTTCCAGCTTTTTCCTACGCTTGAGGAGTACGCCTATCTCGTAAGTATACCTATCCTAGATCTGTTGACGTTCAGTGGCTTAGAGAGGGTTCCTACTTCTCAAGAGATTGTTGATCTGTTGCATATAGATGAATCTTTGATTGGTGCTCATATGACTACCAAAGGTGGAATTCAAGGTCTCCTATCCGATTTCCTCATTGCTCAAGCTACTTTGTATGGGAAGGCTATGAGTGAGGACGCCTTTGAGGCCATATTTGTACTTCTCATCTATGGGCTAGTGTTATTCCCCAACATTGATAAGTTTATGGATGTGAACACCATTAGGATTTTCTCTACTCTTAATCCCATTCCGACTCTATTGGGTGACACTTATTTCTCTTTGCATATGAGGAATGCAAAGGGTGGTGGTACCATTGTGTGTTGTTTGCCTCTATTGTACAAGTGGTTTATTTTGCACTTGCCACAGACGGTCGCCTTCAAGGAGAACAAAGGATGTCTACGGTGGTCCACGAGGCTTATGTCTCTCACTAATGATGGTATCTTTTGGTACAACCGTATATATGATGGTGTGCAGATTATCGACTCTTGTGGTGAATTCTCCAACGTGCCTCTTCTTGGTATGTGTGGTGGGATTAACTACAACCCTGTTTTAGCACGTCATCAGCTTGGGTTCCCCTTAAAGGATAAACCTAATAACATTCTGTTAGAAGGTGTGTTCTTTCAAGAGGGTAAAGATCCCCAAGGCTTGAAGGGCAGGATGGTCCGCGCTTGGCGTAAGATCCATAGGAAGGGAAGGAGAGAGCTTGGTCCGAAGAATTGTTTTGCTTTGGAACCCTATACCTTGTGGGTGAGGAGGAGGGCTTCTGAGTACCTTATGCCTTATGATTATCCAAGACATACACCTTTGGTTGTGGTTGGGCCTTCAACCCTCCCTGACCAAGGAGTAGAGGAGTTAAGAGACAAAGACCGTTCACGTGCTTGGATCCGTGAGCGAGAGGAGCTACTTCAGCAACTTAGAGATAAGGATGCATTAATAGAGTTTCTTGAGCATTAGGTTATCGACGAGCCTGATGATGTGGTGACTTTTCTTCTTCCTCAGTCTTCCAAGTTTTGGAAGAGGAAGTACGACCGACTCGCCAAAGAGAAGGCAGATATGGAGGCAGCCTATGAGCGAGAGGTGAAGAGGCTTCGTGTAGCTTATCTTCCGGTCTCAAGATCTTTAGACGACTGTTTCTAGGGTTCCATAGTGTTGATTCTAAATGTTGGCAGCAATTTTGGTAAAACAAAGAGTGTTCACAAGATGTCATGTGTGATGTCTTAACATGAGATATCCTATGTACCTGCTGGAGTTAAAGAACATGTGCAAGCAGGATTGTTTCAGAATGCCATATACAATGACAAGGCTTCTGATATTGGTTATACCTGCTGGAGCTTATATGGAAGACATGTTCATGCAGGATTGTTTCAGATGACATACACAATGTCATGGTATCTGATATGGTTGTACCTGCTATAAAAGGAAATTGGATTATGCAGGATTTTTCCAGGATGTCAGACCCGATGTCATGACATCCTGTACACAGAACATTCAGTATGAATGTCTGGTGTTTTGTGATTGCACAATTAATGGCAATCATTGGATGATTGAAGATATGGCTAGCTGGCGCATTCAATCATGGATTACAACCAGATTTGCTTATTTTCCAAGAAGATATCTACAGTTGTTATAAAAAGATTTGATTGGAAAATATATTTAGGGTTTTCAAGATGTCCAATGCTTCTATAAAAAGGGACTTAGAAAACCTGTTTGAACATACAACCAAGACTGAGCGAAATAGAGAGAGAGAGAGCTAGGGTTTGTGTCTGTTTTAGTCGTAAGACTTGTAGGTCATTCAAGTCATCCATTGATGATTGAATTGGACTGATTTATGGTTGTAATTTGTCACTCTAAAGCTGTTAAGCAAGAGTGTGTGTCCACTTGATCAAAGTTGTGAAGCAAGATCAAGTGTGTGTCTTCTTGATCAAAGTTGTGAAGCAAGATCAAGAGTGTCTCTTCTTGATTGAAACTGTGAAGTAAAATCAAGAGTTTGTAATTGAAAAGTATTTTCTTTTCACAAGGGATTGTTGTTTAAAATCACGGGTGTGTGATTGTAAGGGAAGTGAGTGGGTTCTCATATCTAAGAGTGCTTAGGTAGAAGTTGCACGGGTAAAGATTAGGTGAGAAAGACTGTAACTTGTTGAAGTGTACGGATAGTCTTTGAACTAATTCTATTTTAGTGAATTTCCTTCCTGGCTTGGTAGCCCCCAGACGTAGGTGAGTTGCACCGAACTGGGTTAACAATTGCTTGTGTTATTCGCTTTACCATTCTGTTTATTTTATCCATTGTGTGTTAGCAGATATCAGTGTCGTAACATTACCTTCGACATCTTATATCTGATACCAGAATTTCAATTGGTATCAGAGCAGGCATCCTGCTCTGGTTCTGGGTGAGATCTAGGGACAATACTTTCTGGTACAATGGAGAGAGATGGAGGATCTGTTCATAGGCCACCAATTCTGGATGGTTCTAACTATGACTACTGGAAAACTCGAATGGTAGCGTTTCTAAAATCCCTTGATAACAAGGCTTGGAAAGCTATGCTAACAGGTTGGGTGCATCCTGTCATTACTAAAGAAGGAGTAGCCACCACTGAGAAGAAGCCTGAAGAACAATGGTCCAAGGAGGAGGAGGATCTTGCTCTTGGAAACTCTAAAGCCTTGAATGCAATATTCAATGGGGTAGACAAGAATATTTTCAGGCTGGTAAATAACTGTGAAGTGACCAAAGAGGCTTGGAACATTCTCAAGGTCACTCATGAAGGCACCACTAGGGTAAAGATGTCTAGACTTCAGCTGCTCACCTCCAAGTTTGAAAACTTAAGGATGAAAGAAGATGAAAACATTCATGAATTTCACATGAGTATCCTTGAGATTGCTAATGCTTCAGGAGCCCTAGGAGAGAAGATGACAGATGAAAAGTTGGTGAGAAAAATACTCAGGTCACTCCCTAAGAGATTTGCAATGAAGGTAACTACCATAGAAGAGTCTCAAGACATCTCCAACATGAGGGTAGATGAGCTAATTGGTTCCCTCCAAACCTTTGAGTTAGGGTTGAATGATGGTGTTGAAAGGAAAACAAAGAGCATTGCCTTCATGTCAAACACAGAAGAGGATAAGAGTCAGGAGGGTGATGAAGATCTTGTCAATGAAGTAGCTATGTTAGGAAGGCAGTTCAATAAACTGTTGAAAAAGATGGATGTAAGATCAAAGGCAAATGTCAAGAACATCTCATCTGACATCAGTAAATCCAACAATGCTGGAAGAAAAGCAAGAGCAGATGAGAAGCCCAAAGAAGGAAAAGAGGTTCAGTGCTATGAATGTGATGGGTATGGACACATCATGACTGAATGTGGAACCTACCTCAAGAAACAAAAGATGAGTCTTGCTGCCACATGGTCTGATGAGAGTGATACTGAAGAGGCTGCAAATCTTGTGACTGCTTTGACAGGAAGATGGGGGTCTGATGAAGACTCAAGTGATGATGAAGTAACCTTTGAAGAATTAGCCTCTACCTACAGAAAGTTGTGTCACAAAAGTGTAGAGCTGTGCGAACAGGTTGATAGCCAGAAGAAGGAAATTACTCAACTTGATAACGAGAAGATAGAATACTTGGAAACCATCTCTAAGTTACAAACAGAAGCAGTGGTTCTGAAAGCCAAGCTAGACAAAAATCCACAAGCTAGAAATCAGAAGATAGCACAGCTGGAAAGTGAGAAGGCAGACCATGCTAAAACCATCTCAAAATTGAAGACTGAAGTCATGCTTCAAAATTCTAATTTAGAAGAGATGACCAAGTATGTAAGGATGTTAAGCAATGGGTCTGACTCCTTAGACAAGATTCTTCAAACTGGACAAATAATAGGAGACAAATCTGGCTTTGGGTATAATAACTCAAAACCTGAAAGCAATGACACTGGTGTTAAACCTCAAGCCAAACTTAAGTGCATTCAAAAATCTGTGATGTCACATCATATGTCACCGCACCAAAGGAGAAAATAGTTTAAAGGAAAACACCAAAGATGGAGATGCCATTACTGTGGGAAATTTGGTCATCTAAAGCCCTTCTGCTATAAACTGTATGGCTATCCTAGGTCTTCTCATCACCAGGATCACCATCAATTCATACCCAAACATCACATGCCTATCATCAAAAAGCAATGGGTCCCTAAGACTAATGTCACAAGTCTGATAGCTCACATTCCCCTCAGAATCTCAGCCAAAGAAGAATCGTACCTTGATAGTGGATGCTCCAGACACATGACTGGAAACCAAGACCTGCTAACTGATCTGCATCGACATACTATAAGTCATGTAACCTTTGGAGATGGAGTAAAAGGTGAAATCAAGGGAACAGGTAAGCTTGATTGCCTTGGAGTACCTAGACTTGACAAGGTTCTACTAGTCAAAGGCTTAACTGCAAACCTCATAAGCATTAGCCAACTATGTGATCAAGGTCTGAATGTTAACTTCACCAAAACTGAATGTCTAATCCTGGACATAAAGAGTGAAGTAATTATGAGAGGAATCAGGACCAAAGACAATTGCTACATATGGAGCTCTCAATTGGATTGTCCCTTAAAGTATTGGGTGAGTACATATGCTCTCAAGAGTGATGAAAAACAAGGTTGGGGAAAATGTCACACAAAGATGTCACACCAGAAGCCCAGAGGAGAAAAGGTTATGATGGCTCAAAAAACTGAGAGGTTAGACCAAACAGGTGGACATTTGACCAGTCACAGGGAAAATGGAACTGTTGGGACCAAGCCACAAAGGACTTTGTGCAAAAAGGCCAAGGACAATATGGAGAAGATTTGGACGACACCTGTGAAAGGTTTAGAAGATGATAGCAGTTGGGCTCAACTGGGTTGGATGAACCTATTACTGATTGTATACAATGTCACACATGATGTCATAATATTGTATTATGACTTCCTGAATGCTGAAGCCAGGTCCAAAAATCAGGTCCAACACAGGTGGACAAAGTATTGTTCTAGCTATTATCACTCCATTAGGAAATTTGTGGAAGACAAATTCAGAAGTCTAAAGCTTGGACTAGAACTAGCAGACAAGCTTGCAAGGAATTTGGGTAAAATTGAATACGAGGAAGGGAAATTAGGGATTTGGACTCTTGAGAAATTATGGCAATTAAAAAGAAAAAATAAAAGAAATGAAAATAATGTTTGCCCTTTTAAAATAAAGAGCCACATTAATGATAAATCATTCCCAAGCTTTGAAAATAGTATCTATTCCCTTAGCACACGCTACCTAAACTCAGCAATCGCCATTTCCATTCAACTTCTAAGAAAAGCTCAGCTAGGGCAAAGAAACCTTCCTCAAAATTCCTACAACATGTCTCAACATCCATCATCATCTGGCTCCAAATCCTCCCAACATGCAAAGACTTCATCTATGGAGTTTGTAGATGAAGATGTAATGGACATCACTCCTTTGTGCATGATATCGGGCGACACCACAGGTACCTCCTCCAATGCTGGTGATAAGCAAGGTAATACCTCTGGTAACTCCTCTCTTCCTAAAGACATGTATTACACTGATCGCGCTATAAGGAGACTGGTTACTAGAATTCTGAGTGAAGGACATAAAGTTGAAGGGGTCTCTACCCCTCTGTCCAGAAGGGAACCCTCTTCTGAGGGAGAACCCCATGCTGATAAAGATGATGATTCATCTAGATCAGAAAAAGAGGTGGCTGCTGAAGGGCTTTGCTCTCTAGGTACAACCCTACCTAGCAAGAAACAAAATGTGCCTCAAGAAAATATTATTGATCTAGAGGAAGAAAGCACTGAAGGAGAGGATGAGCCTTTGGTTCATCTGGTTAAACCTAGCGTAGCTGAGAAACTGAGAACTAAGAAAGGGAAAAGTATGGCTAAAATGAGAGCTGCTAGAGTGAAAAAGACTGCAGGAATAGGACCCTCAAAACCCTGGAGCAAGGTTGAGGTTGGGAAAAGAAAAGAAAGAGACAGCTCTGACTCTGAGGAGGATGTTAAAGACGATGTCCCAGACATCTCCCCTATAAAAAGGAAGGCTGTTCAGAAATCTCCTGGCAAGGCTGCTGCTGTTCATCTAGACAATATCTCCTTTCATTTGGAAGATGGAACAGCAAAGTGGAAATATGTCACTCAAAGAAGGGTAGCAGTTGAAAGAGAATTGGGAAAAGAGGCAAGTGAAGTAAAGGAAGTCATGGAGTTAATTAAGACAGCTGGTCTTATGAAAACTGTGACTGCTCTGCCTCAGTGCTATGAAGGGTTGGTCAAAGAATTCATTGTGAACATCCCTGAGGAGATATATGAAAGAAGCAGCAGGGAGGGCTGCAAAGTTTTTGTAAGGGGTAAGTGTGTGAAACTTTCACCTACTATCATCAACAAGTTCCTAGGGAGAGGAACTGATGGAGGAGTAGATCTAGAGACCACAGACAATGAGGTCTGTAGAATTATTATAGCTGGCCAAGTTAAGGAATGGCCTAGTAGGAAACACCTATCAGCTTGTAAGCTCACTGTGAAATATGCCATTCTGCATAAGATTGGTTCAGCAAATTGGGTACCTACTAATCCTGTCTCTACCATCTCCATTGCCCTGGGAAGGATCATTCATGCAATTGGAACCAAGATAAACTATGATTTTGGGAAATTCATATTTGATCAAACCATCAGACATGCTTCTACAAATGCTGTGAAGTTACCTATTGCATTCCCTTCCCTTATGTGTGGCATTATCCTTAGCCAACAACCAGGCATACTCAATACTAATGACATGCCAAGCAGGAGAAAAACCCCTCTATCCATTCATTATAAGCTGTTTGAGGGAAGTCATATAAATGATGTTGTTATGACATCAGTCAGAAGAAAGCCTACATCTCAAGGAAGCCTAATTGATCAATGAAAGATACCTGCAAGGAATTGGATAAGGGTATGAAGGTGGCAAAGGCAAGAAAAGAAGCTTTGGAAGCTCTTATTTGTAACCTGGAAAAAGAAGAATTAGAGAAGGATGGCAAGGACTCAGATGGAAAAGCACAATCCAGTGGCTGCTCTGGAAGCTCTGAGTGTTCAGAAGATGAAGATGAAGGTGAAGGTGATACTTCCTCTTCTGATTAATGGTTCCTGCCTGAATTGAAGACTGGGAGGTGTGGTGGAAGCTGGGCTGCTGTTTGGAAGGCTGTTGCCTTGATTGGTTTTTGTTTTTTATGGCAGTCCTCTTGATGCCTGTTATGTAATATTTAGGGCTCTTAATGAGTTCCTTGGATTTGTTCATTATTCCAGCTATCACAGCTGTGTTTAATGATGGTGTGTACTTCCTGACTTTTTGTTTTAACATGCTTAATGTTATAACATCTGTTCTAACATTCTCTGCTAGGCTAATAGACATTTATTTTGTCTAATTGGTCACCTTTGGTCAATTTTGACTAAAAAGGGGGAGAAGTGCTTGATATGGAAGCTGATGTGTGGAAGTTGTATGTGGCTGGACAGAAGGACAGCTATTATTGAAAGAGGTGCACAAGTGCTGATGTTGTAGCAGATGTTAGTATGACATTCTGGCTGGTACAGGTGCTGGAGTTACAGTAGCTGTTATGTTTGTTGTATGCACAGTTTTAGGGGGAGAAGAAGTACCCTGGTGCATTATGCATTTGTGTGTCTTACTAGTTGCATCCATAACTAGTAATTTTGTTGATTGTTGCACAGATTTAGGGGGAGGAGAAGTACCCTTGTGCATGTGTGTATTACTAGTAGCCATAACTAGTAATTGTTTTGCTTCTGCTGCTGATTAAACTTCTATTATGTTGTTTAACTGCTGATAGTTTGCCTTGTGAACAAAAAGGACAGATATATGTTTTAGCCAAAATTTTCCAAAGGGGGAGTTTGTTGATTCTAAGTGTTGGCAGCAATTTTGGTAAAACAAAGAGTGTTCACAAGATGTCATGTGTGATGTCTTAACATGAGATATCCTATGTACCTGCTGGAGTTAAAGAACATGTGCAAGCAGGATTGTTTCAGAATGCCACATACAATGACAAGGCTTCTGATATTGGTTGTACCTGCTGGAGCTTATATGGAAGACATGTTCATGCAGGATTGTTTTAGATGACATACACAATGTCATGGTATCTGATATGGTTGTATCTGCTATAAAAGGAAATTGGATTATGCAGGATTTTTCCAGGATGTCAGACCCGATGTCATGACATCCTGTACACAGAACATTCAGTATGAATGTCTGGTGTTTTGTGATTGCACAATTAATGGCAATCATTGGATGATTGAAGATATGGCTAGCTGGCGCATTCAATCATGGATTACAACCAGATTTGCTTATTTTCCAAGAAGATCTCTACAGCTGTTATAAAAAGATTTGATTGGAAAATATATTTAGGGTTTTCAAGATGTCCAATGCTTCTATAAAAAGGGACTTAGAAAACCTGTTTGAACATACAACCAAGACTGAGCGAAATAGAGAGAGAGAGCTAGGGTTTGTGTCTGTTTTAGTCGTAAGACTTGTAGGTCATTCAAGTCATCCATTGATGATTGAATTGGACTGATTTGTGGTTGTAATTTGTCACTCTAAAGCTGTTAAGCAAGAGTGTGTGTCCACTTGATCAAAGTTGTGAAGCAAGATCAAGTGTGTGTCTTCTTGATCAAAGTTGTGAAGCAAGATCAAGAGTGTGTCTTCTTGATTGAAACTGTGAAGTAAAATCAATAGTTTGTAATTGAAAAGTATTTTCTTTTCACAAGGGATTGTTGTTTAAAATCACGGGTGTGTGATTGTAAGGGAAGTGAGTGGGTTCTCATATCTAAGAGTGCTTAGGTAGAAGTTGCACGGGTAAAGATTAGGTGAGAAAGACTGTAACTTGTTGAAGTGTACGGATAGTCTTTGAACTAATTCTATTTTAGTGAATTTCCTTCCTGGCTTGGTAGCCCCCAGACGTAGGTGAGTTGCACCGAACTGGGTTAACAATTGCTTGTGTTATTCGCTTTACCATTCTGTTTATTTTATCCATTGTGTGTTAGCAGATATCAGTGTCGTAACATTACCTTCGACATCTTATATTTGATACCAGAATTTCACATAGGATGTTCATTTTCCTTCTCTCTTGTATTGTATTTGGCTACCAAGACTGTACTTCTTTGGTGTAAAATTTTTTCCAGATATTATTGATATGATATTTTCATATATGTCTAAATGATTAATATTTCCCAACATTTGCAAATAGAACTCTAAAGTTCCTCTGATTAAAAAATAATAAAATCATATGCACAAGCATTGCATGCATCATGTGCATAAGCAGGTTTTTCTCCAGGCCTCTTGTTAAATGGTCTAACTCTGTGTTCTTTATTTATTTTGAAGACAAGCTGACTCATCGGTACTACACCAGAGCCAACTCTTCAAGACTGATGGATCACCTAGAACAAGAGAACAAGGAACTCAAGGAGGAAGTGGCCAAATTGACTGCCCTGATGGAGTCTTTCATGGCCGCCCAAAGCCAGTCGTCTCCAACGCCTTCAACTCCTCCCCAGAGGACAATCATCTCTAAGATTGCCTCCTCAATAGTGCATGCTGCCAATTCCCATTTCGCGCCTACTGCTATGCCAACAGGGTTTCCCTGGGGGATGCCTGCGAATTTTGTTCTTGAGGGTCTCGCCCCAACGTTTGCTTCTCTGCCGGCATCTAGCCCGGTCCTTGTTGTGCCACCTCCGGTCGTGCATACTATGCCGAGAGTAGATGACACCATTTATCCCTCTGAGCCATCTGAGGGCCCAAATGTGTATGAAAAAATGGATGTAATGAATGATCAGTTCCTTGAGCTTCGCAAGGAACTCAAAACTCTCAGAGGGAAGGACCTCTTTGGCAAGTCTGTTGCTGAACTTTGCCTAGTTCCAAATGTCAAGATCCCTGTAAAGTTCAAAGTGCCTGACTTTGAAAAATACAAGGGAAATACTTGCCTCCTCAGCCACTTGGTTATGTACGCCTGAAAAATGTCGACTCAGACCGACAATGATCATCTCCTTATTCATTATTTCCAGGACAGCCTGTCTGGTGCCGCCCTAAGATGGTACATAGGTTTGGACAGCGCAAACATCCGATCCTTCAATGACCTTGGTGAAGCTTTCGTCAAGCAATACAAGTATAACATGGATATGGCTCTCGATAGGGATCAATTGAGGGTCATGTCCTAGAAGGACAAGGAAACTTTTAAGGAGTACGCCCAGAGGTGGCGAGAACTAGCTGCACAGATTGTGCCTCCGCTGGAAGAGAAAGAGATGACCAAGATCTTTCTGAAGACCTTGAGTTCATTCTACTATGAGCAGATGATTGTCAGCGCTCCTTCTGACTTCACCGAGATGGTGAATATGGGGATGCGTTTGGAAGAAGGAGTCAGGGAAGGGCGTCTGACTAGAGAAGAAAGCTCTTTTGCCAAACGTTATGGGGCTTTTGGGAAGAAGAAGGATGGTGAGGCACATGTCGTGACCTCCCATGTCAAATCTCAAAGACCCTCTATGAAGAGGAAGACTGTGCGTCCCGCCGGTAACCAGCATCAGGTGGCTCATATAGCACCTGTTTTCAGAGAAAATCAGCAATATCAGCATCACAATCAGAACCAACAACAACAACATCAACAGTATCAAAAACAACAGCATTGTCCTCAACAGTAGGCCTACCAGCCTCGAAACAACAATCAGACCAGTACAAGCTATGATAGGAAGAGGGTTAGTTTTGATCCTATTCCTATGACCTATGCAGAGCTATATCCTTCTTTGATAGAGAGGAAACTGATCACTCCACGTGACCCACCGGCTATACCTACCAACCCTCAGTGGTGGTATAAGCCTGAGCTTCATTGTGTTTATCATTCCGGTGCTCCCAGACATGATGTGGAGAACTGTTATCCGTTGAAGACCAAGGTTCAAGACCTTGTGAGAAGCGGTATTTTGTTTTTCGAGGACGTAGGTCCTAATGTCAAGAAGAACCCATTGTCCGAGCATGGGAAATCTACTGTTAACATGGTCCAGGGTTGCCCTGGTAAATATAAGGTCCGATATGTCAGCCATATCCGACAATCTTTGGTCGAGATGCACAGACTGTTGTGTGAATACAATCACTATGAGCATGACCATGACAGATGCCGTGTTCGCACTGTCAATGAGAGGGGATGTCGTCAAGTCCGAAAAGACATCCAAGAAATGCTGGATGAAGGTGTAATTGAAATACTTCAGAATCGCGATGAGGATGATGAAGTTAATGTGATATCACCAGTGTTCAGGATCCCAGAGCTTGTTGTCATCCGATATTATGGCAGCAAGCAGAAGGCTTCTCCTACTCTCATAATTAAACCAGCTGGCCCTGTGCCCTATTCTTCTGACAAAGTTGTTCCATATCATTATAATGATGTGGCATTAGAAGATGGGAAGGAGGTGCATCTACCCTCCACCTCTGTTGTTAACATTGCTGATGTCAACGGTCTGACCCGTAGCGGTCGTGTTTTCTCGGCTCCGCCGAAACCCCAAGCTGACACCAGAAGGGTTGATATTGCTGATAGTGTTGTTCGACCAGTTGGGAATTCTTCTATTTCTCCGAATCCGGCACTTGTTGTTAACAAACCTGCCACCGCTGTAAAAACTCCTATCCCTGCTAGCCAGAAGGGCATGATGAAAGAGGACTGTGATGGGATGCTGAGGCTCATCAAGAGGAGTGAGTACAACATTGTAGATCATCTTCTACAAACGCCATCAAAGATCTTTGTGCTATCTTTATTAATGAACTCAGAACTACACCGTGAAGCTCTGTAGAAGGTGTTGGACGTGGCGTATGTAGATCATGACGTCACAATAGAACAATTTGATAGTATTATTGCAAACATTACTGCTTGTAACAATTTGAGTTTCTATGATGCTGATCTCCCTGAGGAGGGAAAAGACCACAATTTGGCACTTCACATTTCCATGAGCTGTAAAGATGATGCCATGTCTAATATGCTGGTAGACATTGGATCATCACTGAATATGTTGCCAAAATCCACTCTCGCCAGACTTTCATATCAAGGGCCTCCCATGAGGAAGAGTGGAGTAGTCGTAAAAGCTTTTGATGGATCCCACAAAACTGTGATTGGAGAGGTTGAACTCCCAGTCAAGATTGGACCAAGTGATTTCCAAATTACTTTTCAGGTCATGGATATCCACCCATCATATAGTTGTTTGTTGAGCAGACCATGGATTCACGAGGCAGGCGCCGTGACATCCACCCTACACCAAAAGTTGAAATTTGTCAAGAACAAAAGTTTGGTGGTGGTAGGGGAGAGAAGGCTCTCTTGGTTAGCCATTTGTCTTCCTTTTCTTACATCGATGCTGAGGACGAAGTTGGGACGTCGTTCAAGCTTTGTCTATTGCTGAGCCTTCTAAGAAAGGAACTTCTTCATTTGCATCCTACAATAATGCGAAGTTGGCCATTGAGCATGGCACAACTACTGGTTTAGGACAAATGATTAAGCTGGAAGACAATAAATCTCGGGCTGGCATAGGGTATTCTTCAGGCATTTTCAACAAGCATGGGCTATTTCAGAGTGGTGGTTTCATCCACACCGTTGAAGACGAGGAAGCTGTTGTTGTTGTGGAAGATGACGCAGAGGAAGATTCTGGCAACTTTGTCATCCCTGGTGGGGTCTACAATAATTGGGTCGTTGTTGATGTTCCAACAGTTGTCTATAAGTCAACGTAATGTTCACTTTTTGTTTAAAAACCCTTCTCCCATGCCAAAAAGAGAAGTGATGACATTGTTGGCCCATAAATACAATGATTTTTCATTCAATAAATTCATGTCAAATATTTGTTTCTTCCAAATTATTTTCACTTTTCACTTTTTGCATGAAATTGGTGATCACATAAAACCCTAAAAATAGAATAAAATCAATCTTTTCATTTGCATAATGATTTGCCTTGTTTGAATTCTAAAATCTCTTTTATATCCAAAATCATTATGCAGGTTGATCAAACCCATTGAACATAATGATCCAACACCATCTCCCAACTTTGAGTTCCCTATATATGAGGCCGAAGAAGATGATGTTGAAGAGATTCCTGATGAGATTACCTGTATACTTGAACACAAAGAGAATATCATTCAGCCACACCTTGAGAATCTAGAAACAGTCAACTTGGGGTATGAGGATTGTGTGCGAGAAGTGAAGATTGGGGCACTCCTGGAAGAATCTGTGAAGAAGGGGTTGATTAAGTTGCTACGAGAATACGTCGACGTCTTTTCCTGGTCATATGAAGACATGCCTGGTCTGGATACTGATATCGTGCAACATTTCCTGCCTTTGAAGCCTGAGTGTGTGCCTGTGAAGCAGAAGCTCAGAAGAACTCATCCCGACATGGTAGTGAAGATTAAAGAAGAAGTTCAGAAGCAAATTGATACGGGGTTTCTGGTGACTTCTACATATCCTTAATGGGTGGCCAATATTTCGCTTGTGCCTAAGAAAGATGGAAAAGTCCGAATGTGTGTGGACTATAGAGACTTGAATAAAGCTAGTCCGAAAGATGATTTTCCTCTACCACATATTGATATGTTGGTAGATAATACAGCTAAATTCAATGTCTTCTCATTTATGGACGGATTTTCCGGATATAATCAGATTAAAATGGCACCCGAGGATATGGAGAAGACAACATTCATCACACCTTAGGGAACATTCTGTTATCGAGTGATGCCCTTCGGTTTGAAGAACGCCAGAGCCACGTATCAACGAGCTATGACTACCTTTATTCACGATATGATGCACAAGGAGATCGGGGTATATGTTGATGATATGATTGCAAAGTCAAGAACGGAAGTTAAACATGTTGAGCACTTGTTGAAGCTTTTTCAGCGTTTGAGGAAGTATAAGCTTGGTCTGAATCCTAACAAGTGTACATTTAGAGTCTGTTCCGGCAAGTTATTGGGCTTTATTGTCAGCGAAAGAGGTATTGAAGTTGATCCTGGCAAGGTCAAAGCAATACAAGAGATGCTTGCACCCAAAACTGAGAAGCAAGTCCGAGGTTTTCTTGGCCGCTTGAATTATATTTCCAGATTTATATCCCACATGACTGCCACATGTGCGCCAATAGTCAAGCTCCTCCGGAAATATCAGCGTCATGATTGGATCGAGGATTGCCAAAAGTCCTTTGACAGTATTAAAGAGTACCTGTCTGAGCCTCCGATTCTGTCTCCACCTGTGGAAGGGAGACCCTTGATTATGTAACTGATTGTTCTTGAAGACTCTATGGGTTGCGTCTTGGGTCAGCAAGATGAAACAGGGAAGAAAGAGTAAGATATCTACTACCTGAGTAAGAAGTTCACTGATTGTGAGTCTCGATACTCGATGCTTGAGAAAACATGTTGTGCTTTGGCTCGGGTTGCTAAGCATTTACGCCAGTATATGTTAAATCATACGACTTGGTTGATATCCAAAATGGATCCAATCAAGTATATCTTTGAGAAGCCTGCTTTAACTGGGAGGATTGCCCATTGGCAGATGTTGTTGTCTGAGCATGATATTGAGTATCGAGCTCAGAAAGCTATTAAAGGTAGTATCTTGGCTGACCACTTGGCACATCAACCAATTGAGGATTATCAGTCAGTTCAGTACGACTTCCCTGATGAGGAGATTCTGCATTTGAAAATGAAAGATTGCGATGAGCTTACGCTCGATGAAGGGCCAGAGTTTGGTTCCCGATGGAGCATGGTGTTTGATGGCGCTATAAATCAATATGGAAATGGTATTGGGGCAGTGATTATTACTCCTCAGGGCACACATTTCCTTTTACAGCAAAGATCACTTTCAAATGCACGAATAATATGGTGGAGTATGAGGTCTGTATTATGGGTTTAGAGGAGTGTATTGATCTTAGGATCAAGCATCTTGATGTTTATGGTGATTCGGCCCTTGTTGTTAATCAGATTAAGGGTGAATGGGAAATGAATCAGCCTGGCCTCATCCCATATAGAGATTACGCGAGGAGGATTTCAACTTTCCTTACTGAGGTTGACTTCCATCATATTCCTCGAGATGAGAATCGGATGGCAGATGCACTTGCTACACTTGCTTCGATGATTGTGGTGAAATTCTGGAATGAAGTCCCCAATATTACTGTGATGCGCTTGGATAGACCAGCTCATGTGTTTGCAGTAGAAGAAGTAAAAGATGATAAGCCATGGTATTTTGATATCAAATGTTTTCTTCAGAGTCAGATTTACCCGCCTGGGGCATCTGTGAAAGATAAGAAGACTTTGAGGAGATTATCTGGCAGTTTCTACCTCAATGGCGATGTGCTTTATAAGAGAAATTTTGACATGGTTCTGCTCAGATGTGTGGATAGACACGAAACAGACCTGTTGATGACTGAAGTCCATGAGGGTTCATTTAGTACTCATTCCAATGGACATGCCATGGCTAAGAAGATGTTGAGAGCAGGCTACTATTGGCTGACAATGGAGTCTGACTGCTGCAAGTATATGAAGAAATGCCACAAGTGTCAGATCTATGCGGATAAGATTCATATTCCCCCGACACTTTTGAATGTGATTTCCTCACCATGGCCTTTTCCATGTGGGGAATTGACATGATTGGCATGATAGAGCCGAAAGCGTCCAACGGTCACAGGTTTATTCTCGTAGCAATTGATTACTTCACCAAATGGGTTGAAGCGGCATTGTATGCAAACGTGACCAGGCAGGTGGTTGTGAAGTTTATCAAGAATGAACTCATATGTCGTTATGGTGTGCCAGACAAGATCATTACTGATAATGGATCTAACTTGAACAACAAAATGATGAAAGAGCTTTGTAGCGAGTTCAAGATTGCACATCATAATTCTTCTCCTTATAGACCCAAGATGAATGGGGCTGTTGAACCTGCTAATAAGAACATCAAGAAGATTATCCGGAAGATGGTTATTACGTACAAAGACTGGCATGAGATGCTGCCATTTGCTTTGCATGGATATCGTACATTCGTCTGCACTTTAACAGGGGCAACCCATTTCTCTCTTGTTTATGGCATGGAGGTTGTGCTCCCAGTAGAGGTGGAGATCCCATCAATGAGAGTCTTGATGGAAGCCAAGTTGGCTGAGGCTGAATGGGTTTAGAGTCGTTATGACCAGTTGAACTTAATTGAAGAGAAGAGATTGAGTGCCATGTGCCATGGTCAGTTATATCAGCAAAGGATGAAGAAAGTCTTTGATAAGAAGGTCAAGCCTCGTGTGTTCCGAGAAGGTGACCTTGTGCTCAAGAAAGTCTTGTCTTTCGCGCCCGATTCTAGGGGCAAGTGGACTCCAAACTATGAAGGTCCATATGTTGTTAAGAGAGCCTTTTCAGGCGGTGCTTTGATACTTACAACTATGGATGGGGAGGATTTCACTCGTCCTGTGAATTCAGATGCAGTCAATAAATACTTTGCCTAAAATAAAAACAGAATAGCTCGCTAAGTTGAAAACCCGAAAGGGCGGCTTAGGCAAAAATGAGCGTCTCGGTGGATTGAAAACCCGAAAGGGCGATCCAGGCAAAAGTTAGAGACACAAAAAATATATATATCCCGCTAGATTGAGTACCTCACCCTGGGGCAATCTAAGCAAAAATTAGGGATTTGGCAAGTAACTGCATCCTGACAAGTCTTTGTTCTACAAGCTGTCTTCTGTCAAAAAAATTTGCTCAGTCACCATCAACTGAATCTTCAAATACATCGGATTCAGAGTTGGTGGAGAAATGGTCATTATGTTCAATGTAGCCCTTTTCCAATATATATTACCAATTTCAAATTTTATAAAGATCCATGGAGTCTTTCCATTTGCAGACTACCATTCCATCAAATAAATTTGAGCCTTTATCCAATTCTTTACACTCTTATTTGTTTCTGTTCAACAAATATTTTGCATGTTTTAATTGATAAATATCATTGTTTTAAATAAATAAAATTTTCATAAAATGTTTTTAAACAAAGTGAACATTCACAATGACAAAAAGGATAATTGGGACGTCTTTAGTGCTCTCCCAAGGATAGTATGATCTCCAAAAGGGTAAGACATTGGTTCATATCCCTAGCATACTTGTGTCCTCTTCATTATCTTTGAGGTTGTCTCCTCCGCGAGCACAGAAGAAGATTATGCATCACCAAATCCCCAAAAGGTCTGGAGCTTTTGTCCTATTTTGTTTGGAGAAATATCTCTAACATCCCACCATATCCCGAGAGGGTTTGGAGTTTGGTCTCAGTTTTCTAGCTCCCCAATTGAGGCTGGATCTAGCATTTGTGTTATCAATTATATGGTTGTCATCCCTTGTGTAGAGTGACCTAAAATCCCTTATATATTGATAAATAGACATGCTATCTTTTCAAGGAAGTTGGTCTTCCCTCATTCAGATTGGGATTCGCCCGCAGAGTGAGCAGGAAATCCCTAGCACGAGTGGAATTCTCAACAATTTGGTTTGAAGCTTTTCCCCCGTGGACTCGCCTACATTAATCTCTGGCAGTATGCTTTTTATTCATCCTTAGCAGGGTTGACCTCTATTTAACTCCCCAGTACGGTCATCAACAGTGTTTCCCCAGTGGAGTTGTCTGATCAGAACCTGTTTGTTGATTCCTCCTAAGCAGAGTGGGTATTGAAAATGTTTATTTTCTATCCCCAACGGAGTGGTGTTTCTTTTCTCCTCGACAGAGTTGATTTCTCCAGCGGTGCGAGGAAATATGTTGGTTTTGGAACTTTTGGTTTGGTGGTTATTCCCCACAGAGTTTCATCCTTTCCCTGGATAACTTCCCCAGTAGAGTTTGCTTCTACGACGGATCATATCCGTGTTTAGTTCCCCATCCAAGAATTTGCCTGGTTTCAGTTTGGCATTGGAACTTTTGAGGAAGATGTGTTGATTCCTTCCCCAGCGGAGTGATTGGTTCTCCTCCTCCTTAGCAGGGATATTTTCTTCCGTGATTAGAAGTGAATATTGTTGGATGTGCTTCTGATTGATGGTTGTTCCCCACAGAATTCTACATCACTTCCCGATAAGATCCCCAGCAGTTGCTTCTCTGACCGATCTTATCCTTGTCTCTGCATTCTGTTGGAAGATCCCCAGCTTTGGTGATTATGATCCCTTGCTCTTTCCCCAACATTAGTCTCTGACTCCCAGTGATCCTGCTCACTCCCCTAGCGGTAGTCTTCGTTCCCGGCAGTCACTCTATTTGATTCTCAGCACTGGCCTTGTTCCCCTGCAGAGATTGATATTTCCTGGTATTTGTTGCCCCCATCAGATTGGGAGTTTCCCAAGTGGGTCTGGCTTTCTATTTCGAGATGTAGTACCGGATGTTTGTCCATCGTTCCTTGGACCTGGTTGTGTTAAATATGTTTGTTTGTTAGCATTAATCATACATAAACCGCGCATATACATGCATAATTATAACATTTAGATATTCATGTTGCATTCTTTGCCATATATCTTTGTTCGTTGTCTCATGTTATCTGGTGATATATATTTCCCCAAGCATATGTTTGTGTCTGATCTCTCCATATAGAGTCGGCCCCATGGGCAGAAAGTGTCTATCCTTTTTTCCATATTCCCCACTGAGTTATGTCCTCGTGGATGATTATTATTTTTTTTTCCTCCCAAAATATGTATTGGGATGGAATTTCTCCCCTGAGTTATATCCTCATTGGGTTGAGTCTTGTTTCGTTGTGTCTCTAGTTTGTCCCTAGATTGACTCTTCTTGTTATTTCCCTTTGCACTTCCCCGTAGTTTAGATGAATGATTGCTCAGTAACCAGTAATTGTCCATATTTTCCCCGGCGGAGTTTGTGGCCTTCTACCCAGTAACCGGTACTTGTAAGTCCTATTTCTATGGTTTTCTACCCTCATACCAGTAGTTGTAAACCCCATTTTATCCCCTTGCAGAGTTAACCTTGATTTTGTTCATCCTAACCGATGATGGTTACTCTTCTGTGGTTTTCTACCCAGTAACCGGTAGATGTAATCCCCTCTTCGTTGGTTATCTTTATCCAATATTCAGTATTGATGTTCCTTCATCCTTTGGAGTATATCTCCCAATAACCGGTGATATATCTCTTGGATAATTGCTCTGATAAAACAAAATTTTCCCAGCGAGTCATCTTTCATTTACCCTTGTTCGGTAATGATTGTTTTCTCCCCTTTGACCGGTCATCATTTTATACCCAGTATTCGGTATCCCGATGTCCTTTCTTTTCGGTCGATTTATCCTTTATTAACCCAGTAACCGGTTGTGGATAATCTTCCATGCGAGTATGTTATCTTCGTTCTGACGGTAATAGATAATATATCTCATGCGCTCTTCAGTCGAAGTCTCTTTTCTTCCCTAGTTGAGTAAGATTCGTATTTCCTTATGGAATCGAATGTCCATCCTGTAATCGAGTTTGCTTTTTCAGCCCTCCTTTCGGATGATGAGTGTTTTGGAAATATTCCCCAATTCACGCCTGGTTGGTCACCTATTATATGCCCAGTAACCAGTATCCCTGGTGTTCCTCCCTTTTTGCTTCTTATTATGACTTGTTGTCCCCTGTGGAGTCAGAGTTTCCTAAGTTGAAATATACCTTTTTAGGTCTTCCTCAGATGTTTCGGATGATTGATATCTCTCACCCTTATACCGGTTTTAGATATTCATTTTCCCCGAGCGTGTTGTTCTCTCACCTTTATACCGGTGTTTTGATCACATGTCTCTTTGAGCTTATTACCCAGTAACCGGTAATACCTCGTTTGTTTCCTCAGCTGAGTCTGGAAATTCCCTATCGGAGTCCCTTGGTGGATTTTCCCAGCCTGAGTCCGGATTTTTATCCGAAGTATCCTTTGTGAATAATTTCGTTGTATTGGCATATTCCCCAATACATGCATCTTTGCGTCAGCTCGAGTCTTTCCATTAATTTATTTTAATGGAATCTATTTGTGTTCCTCAGTAAGTTCTAAGTCGTGACCTGCTCGCGCATTTTTATCCCATTTACTCCCCAGAGTCTCTGCTCCATTTATGAGTGTATTAATCATGTGGATTTTCAGTCTCCTGATTTCTTTTTCCTTTGTGGACACATATCCCCACAGACTATTACCTTTTGCATACACACATTTGCATCATGAGGTCTCTTAGGGACCAAAATTCGTCTCTTTGTTATTATTTAAGTCCATTCTACCTCGTCGAGACAAAGATTTTAACCTTCGCTTCTCTGGCTAGAATGGCCTTAAATAGGGGCATTTGTAAGACCCTAATTTTGACCCTAAGATCCCTCATGGCATCATATCATTGCACATTGCACTTGCCTCAAGGATCATAGCATCTTGGCTCCTTAACTTAGGGTTGGGACTTGTGTGAGTTGGTTTGAGACCACCAAGCATGCTTTAATTGTATATTATTGCTTTTCTTATTTTGTTTACTAACCAAAAGCACAAAAATATGTCACTAACATCTTTTGTTTTGTAGCTTGAGCAATCATAAGATCCAAGGCTCCTAGGAGGCCCTATGCTCAAAGAATGGCTAGATGAAGTGAAAGCAAGCATGCAAATGGTTCCCAAATCTCTCATTCATCATATATACCTTCCAAGTATCT
Source organism: Lathyrus oleraceus (assembly GCF_024323335.1). Taxonomy (NCBI): domain Eukaryota; kingdom Viridiplantae; phylum Streptophyta; class Magnoliopsida; order Fabales; family Fabaceae; genus Lathyrus; species Lathyrus oleraceus. Next base: position 262,071,897 of record NC_066580.1, read on the forward strand.
CAATTTGTCAATTTGATCAAAGCAAACCAAAGGGCTTGAGGATTGTTTCCCAAGGAAACCCTAATTCATATGTGCATCAATTGTGCCTTGCTCACGAAGCAACCTCAACCCATGATCAAATACAATCAAGGAAAGTTATTTCATGCATATTTGAGCTTATTTGAGTGTCATCAATCATCAATTCATCAAGGTTTGAGGTATGGACTTGAGAAGTTGATCAGTCAATTCATCTGACTATTTTGAAATCCACTGAGACCTAACTTTTAATGTGTTTGTCAAATGAAGATGACCCCAAGAGAAAACATGTTCTTACGAACCATATTAACAACTTTCATGTTCATCAAAAATTTATTTGAAGCTTGGAAGATCATCATACATCTCAAAACATTATAGGACATTTTGACTGAACACCTAATTTTAGGTCAACTTCCCAAGGACATAACTCTCTCATTTTTCATGATTTTGAGGTGGGATCAAATTAATTGGAAAGTTTAATATGTCTAAGTCATTTGTTATGTTGAACAAATGTTCATAATCCTAAAAGAAATACATGTGATAATGCAAAACATTATAGGTCACTTTGGACCAAAAGCATTGAAATATGAAAAAGTCCAACTTCAAGTGCCCATAATTTTCTCATAAAAAATCTAAATGATGCTAAGTTTGAGTTAACATTAATTTCCTTGAAAATATCTACAACTTTTATGTTGAAGGTTTTGTCATTTGGAGCTTGCATCATTGAAACAGAAGGGCTTGAAGTTGGTCCATTTTGGAAAATGTCACATGCACATATTTTGCACCTTGAGGTTTATAACAATTTTCACTAATTTCCAATTCCAAATGAAGTTTTGTTCAACATAACAATTGATCCTCATGTGAAGACCTTTCCAACCATTACCCACAAGGCCATGTTTTATTTTTGGAAGAGGCATTTTCGAAGAGGAGAAGATTTTGGTGCAATTATGGAAACCATTTGAAAACTTCATGCACACTCCAAATCAATTGCATGTACACGTCCAATTCACATTGTTTACACCTGAATACTCATTTGACATTGAATTTGGGCCCTCCATGCGCTTGTACAGGCCCATGCACGAAGGCCCTCTTCACTCGTGCACATGATTTTCCCATGCTTCCACCCTACCTTGCTATAAATACATGAGCTCAGCTTCACTATTTTCCAACCTGAAGGCGCCTGATATGCTGCAAAATTGAATCCATAACCTCAGCTAAAGGAATTTCTCTCTTTCATTTCAAAATTTCAGATCTAATTTTCAACTTCATTGGTTGATTATTAGACTTAAAATTCTTTGGCCTTGCTTCATCTTCACCTCAAGAATACACTACAATCAAGAGTTGAGAGGAATTGTGCTTCACAGATCTACATTTTCAAGGTTGATGATCAAACTTTTTTTCTTTCAAACACACTGATTATTGCTTGTTTCTTGTGTTTATTGGTTTGGTTGAAGTCCTCTCAATAGAGGCAATTGAATAGTGTGCTTAATTTTGAAAATCCATTGAGTTCAGGTTGAACACCATTATTTTCCACCTCTGATTTCTCTTCCTATGATGATCTAGAGTGAAAACCAATGGTACAGGGGTGATGTACATCACCCCAGCTTTCCAATGATATGAGGATCCCCTATTTTTATTGAGATTTCCATGTCTGCAACTTTGGCTGGAAAATGCAAGCTCGTCGGAGAAGACGGTGGTGTCTGTTTTCCAGATCAAATGTGAGTTGTGTGATGTGTTTTCCAGATCTAATCCCGTCTTTCCTTTGTTATGGCTTTTTTAAATGCCTCATGTGTCTCAGTTGACTAAGGCATATGGTAAGCGCGCATGCCACAACCTATGGATGTGCCAGCTGAATTAATGAGATTGGATCCAACGCGCCATATATTTTCCCATTTTCCTTTTTCTGATTTTAATTTCTTTTATTCCATTTTATTTCAGAAAATCATAACTCTTTCATTTTAATTCCAAAAAATATGGGACCAATTGCATTATTTCCCATTCAATTTCTAGTTTCTAAAAATGATTTTTAATCTTTTTTATGTTATCATTTGATATTTTTTATGAATTTTCTCTTTTCTGGTTATTTTTAATTCATTTTAAATAGTTTCTGATATTCAAAAAATACAAAAATATTTTCTTAACCTCTTTGAGTGATGATGAATCTATGAAAAATATTCTCATCAATTTATTAATTGATTTGAGATTTATTTGAGATTTTAGTTCAATTAGGTTATTTTTTATTCATTTTTAATTGATTAAAAATAGTTTCTGATTTCTAAAAATGCTGAAGTTTTTTGTCAAACTTTGTTTGACCTTGTTGAACTTAGGATGATCCATTTGGACTTTTCAAAGTTGATTTGAAATGGATTTGAAGTTTGACCTTTAATTGTTTATTTTAATTCAAGTATTATTTTAATTTTGAAAAATACCAAAAATATTTTATTTGTTTCTTGACTTCTAAGTTTCGTTTTGCTTCTATTTACTAGTGTTTGACCTTGGTTTCATCTATCTTTGGTCAATGTGCTTTACTTACTTCATTTGAATTCCATTAATGTACATTCTTATTCATCTTCTTCTTCATCTTTTTCTTTTTTGATCAATGAGTTAAAGATTGGTGGTTAGTCTTGATGTATGGGAGGTTTAACCTTCCTTGATTCAAATCTAATTCATCTTGATCATAGATCAAGTGAATGGCTTTGCATTAAGGATAGGTTGCTTCTGGATCAAGCAAAAAACCTAAATCAATACAAGATCATTCTCATTTTCTTTTGGCATGGCAAGTTGTAGGAGCTTGATTTACTAATCAAGATCTCTAACTTGTGTTTGTTGCCTATATTTTATTGACCGACCTCAGATAGGTATGACTACTACATTAGTCCACTTACGATTGCTTAACATATCGCTAAATTGCCTTATGGCACACTAATTCTAACTATTGACCACTAACTTTTAATTTTTGCACTTTACATTAGTGCAATTTAATATTCTTGTACATATTATTCATTTGCTTTTGCCCTTTGCTCACTTGAGCCCATGTTTATGTTAATACAATTTGCCTTTTCCTCACTTGAGCGCATAATTGTGTATATACTATTGTGCTTGTGTTTTGTTTTGATTGATGTGAACCAAATGCAAATGGACAAAAGGACTTAGACTTTAGGACATTCCCTATGCAAAATTGGAGTCAAAGAGCAACTAGGCCTCATGCCTTTAGAGTGCTATAAATGTCAAAGAGCAACTAGGCCTCATGCCTTTAGAATGCTTAATATTGAAGATGAATTGAAATGGCCTTAGTCTCTAAACTCACTCTTGTCCATTCTTTGTTTGCATTATAGAGCTTTTTGATGTGTGTGTTCTTGTGCTAGTGATTCCTACTTGAGCCAAATCAAAGAACCATTGTCATGAGCACCCAAAGTGAGAGATACAAAAGCCATTGGAGGATTCCTAGGAGCTTTGTTTGATTGTATGTTTGATTGCTTGAGTACTTGCTTATTTGCTTGCTTATTCCAAAGGATGAGAGCTACTTGGATCATCACTATGATCTCAATAAGGGAACTCCATTTGTGGTTTTACTTCTCTTCCTTCATCTTTGTATGTTTAGGACTTAGCCATTCTTCTTCTTCCCCCCACTCTAACCCAAGCCAAAACCTTTGTGCAAACATTAACATTTGTTTTTCAAAATTAGAAACATAAACACTATGCTTTTGATTTTCAAACTTTCTTTTCATAACACTTATTTTGAATTGAATCCTTAAGCCCACTTTGACCATATTTTGTAAATACTTTTCATTGGTAAATACCACTCACTCAATTGTTTTTGTGGTTTCAATGGCCACTTCTTGCCAAAGTTTTTCATAACCCTTAGCTATTAGGTTTGAGTTATCATTGAGGTTGATATAATAGGGTTAACCCCTCACTAGCATGTTGAAGTTATCCTCACATGGTGGATTTGTGGTTCTAGGTTGAGTTTTCTCCCTTTGATAACAAAAGACCTTAAGGCTTTTGGACCAATCAATTCACCAACTTGTTTTTTTGAGATTTTTACCCCGAACTACGAGGTTTTGATCCTAATCTTTTTTAAGATGGTACGTAGGCAGTGGGTTTACCCATTCAAACACAAAATTGTAAATAATTTGTACATTCTTCTCTCATCTCCCCAATCATGTTTGCAGAAATAAATTTTCACAAATACCAACCTACCTAGCAACAATTGTGAGAAGGGCTCCCTAGGAGTACCTAGGATGTTTTGGGTGCTTAAAACCTTCCCATTGCATAACCAACCCCCTTACCCAGATCTCTGACATTTTTATTAGTTTTTGATTCGATAAAACTTCTCGGTTTTTGTTCGCTTTCTAACCTTTCCTTTGGATAAATAGAAGTGCGATGACGACTCGATTTGCATGATTTACTTTTGATTTAGTCAATAAATCTAAAGGTAACGAATACCCCGCTACAGTGTGTATAATAGACTGCATTGCACGCTCGATGTTGCATTTGTTGGTCTTCCACATGCGCGATGGCGCACGATACCACTTTTCTTCTTTTCTATCGCACACTATTATGCGTGCGATGCAACACATAATTATTCCAGTGGCTTGCTCACTTTTGCTCCTTTTTCAACTGAATTTGTCTAAATCCCAAATTATTCATACTTGGTCATTTTTGCTTCATTCTTTTGCCACTATTCATAAAATTTGATCATATTTGACTTATTTTTCTTTGTTTCTCCGATAGAAAACATACAATAACAGAGTGTCATCACAATCCCAAACTTGAATTGTTGCTTGTCCTCAGGTATCTTGCATGCACTATAAATTCCAAACAGAAAAACAAGTTTCAATAATAACAAGTGAACATCACCATGTGAACTTTGTTTTACCTGACCACCATTCTAGATTCCAACTTCAATCCGAAAAATTCAAAAAACATCCTCACTCTTTGACAAGTACTCAACCTATCTTTCATCTCACTATGACTCACTCAATTGATAGGGTCATATCTCAATCAACATGCAAAAAAATTTATACTGAGTTTGATCATGTTCCAATAGAATTCGTCAAAGAAATCAAAACACACACACTTAAGAGCTTTTTCGGTTGTAACATGGCTTATGTTCGGATATGACATTTTTTGGGAAAATAGGTTTAAACCTTTGGAGTTAAGTATCTAGTTCTCCTATTGTTATCATACATAATCTTTTCATGATTAACAGTACTAGGGATATTGTTATTGTGGTCCTCGATATTTATTTTGCATTCTTTTTCTCTTTTATTTTTAAGAAGTTATTTTTAACTTCTTATTTTCTCTTCTTTTTTTTTAATTTTTGACCGCTTTTGTCTAGTACCCCAACCCCAAACTTAAACCTTGCTCCCTTCTGTCGCAACCTGAAAAAGGAGATGCAAAAAAACAACCGGCGAGAAAGAAATGACAGAAGAGTCGCCACCGTGCGTTATTTATCCCAAAGGAAGGGAAAGGAAACGCTCGAAGTAAACCTGGAAAAAAAGGAAAGGAAAAGACAAGGTCTCGCAACCAAATCTTGGGTTCGGGAGTCGATTATGCGAAGGGAAGGTATTAGCACCCCTACGCATCCGTAGTACTCTACGGGATCCACTTTTGTTGTTCTGGTCTAAAGGGTGTGGGTTTATCTAATGTACTATTTGCTAAAAGGGGGGTCAAAAGAAAATGACTCGCACGGATGTCGCATCCACTGCATACGTATCTCATTTGAATATGAGAATCAGAGTCTTCGTAGCTCGGCTACCCATGGATTAAAGAGGAGTGTGCTCGCTAAGACATTGCGTCTTATGCCTACGTATCTCATCTGGAATGAGAATCAGAGCAAACTGTAGTTCGGCTACCTATGGGTTAAGGGTTATGTTTTTTAGATGAACGAGTTAACGTGTTCTTAGGAGAAGAAAAATCAATGAGTTTGTTTGGGTTTTAGGAATGCTCATGCAAAAAAGGAAGTCCTAGACGAAGGAACAATGCTACCTTAATTGACATGCAAACGAGAGACTATACGAAGCCTAGCAATCCTATGGGGAGACGATCACACCATACAAAACAAACATGCATAAAGTAAAATGCCACCAAGGGGGCTCAAACCTACATGGGTATGGCTTTAGTCAAGAGGGGTCATATCAACCTCGACAAACAAGCCATGGAATAGGTAATCAAATGGGCTCTTAACCACTGACATTGAACGTCAGGGTGAGCAGATCAAAAGGGTAATAAGGATAAGACCTCATAGCTCTTAACCCTGGACAGGGTGAGCTCATGACAAAAACTGGGGATTCATAAAGGTGGAACCCTCTCCACTGACTGGCCGGACAAAAGATCTTGGGCTTTTGTTCTGAAGCATCAGCACGTAGTGCGAGCATAAAGAACGTAACACTGAATAACGGGGGATTGATTACTAATCCCTTTTATCCGTCAATTGCCTCTTCGTGGAGGTCTTTAGCATTGATGCCTCCTTTTGGAGGTCTTTGGGCACAAAAGTAAACAAACAAAAGAAAACATTGCCTCCTATCGAGGTCTTCCAGCTAAGAAAGCGGTAAAATGCGGGAAAGATAAAGGGATCAAGAGGTCTACCACACGGATAAAGATCTGAAGTAATAACAGCTAAAGAAATAAGAAACCCAGAGATCTCTCGAGCTGGCACCATCAAAGAAAGCAAGTCAATACAGGTAATCAGAATAAATCTCCAAATGGTATCCCACAAATAAAGTGGAATGCCAAGCAAGCTATCCTTTCAGGAGTCATGTGAGCCATCACAAAAAACTGATTGGGGAGGATCGATTGAAATTGAATTGCACCGTTGGCTTTGCAGAACAATCTTAGGGTTTATATGAGAGGGAATTGGTTCTTTGCAGATGAGTTCCCTTCAGTCTTTGGAGGTTGCTCTGAATTAGTTAGAATCTCTCTAGGGTTTTTCCACTGAATTTTTTTTAGAATTTATAACCTGATTTTCGTGGCTTTGTGGGCTCAAATGAGGGAGGTCCAAGTCCAAGATTTTTCCAGTTATATTTTATTTATTTATTTATTTATTATTATTATTTTATTATTATTATTTTATTATTATTATTTTTTATTTATTTTCAAAACGCGTGGGCTTCGCCTAGCGAGCATGACAGTTCAAGAAATTCCTCTGAGCGTAGGTGATTCTGGTGGCTTTTCTTGGGACTCGCTAGGCGACCCATTCTGCTCGCCTAGCGAGCATGACAGCTCATGAACAAACTTTTGCTCCTTAAAGATTAATGTTTTGACTGATGAATAGACCCCATTTGAACATGTTGGAAGTATCTCAAGCCATTCCCTTGTGTTGACTGATCACCTAGATAGGACCCACAAAGTGTCTTGGATGATATTCAAGCTTCTTGGATCTAATTCCGATTGACACGATGAAATGCAATATGAAATGTTAAATGACCTAAAAATGAATGCATGAATGAGGGGGGCAAATTTTGAGGTATTACAGTTGCCCCTATTCAATCAACTGGAGACCCGAAAAGAAGATAGCAGCGGCTTTCGCACTTTCGAGGTATCAAGGGATTGAATACAATAAAAGCCCGAAAATTTGCACTGAAGTGAAGTGAAGTAACAATGCCTATCAGAATCGGCAAAGAGGTGGTCTTGAAAGAAGAATCTGTCTGGTACGGTGAGAGTCAGTTTGAATACCGAAAAAGAATGTTAACCTGGATACCAAAATAAATGGTAACACAGAAATAACCATGGCCTGAATGCCGCTCATCAGTCTGAATACCGGAAATGACTTCGATCTGAACATCGGAAGATATGAGATTATTAATATCGGTCTGAACACCGAGAGGCTGGCCTGAATGCCACAAGTTGCGTCGACCTGAATGTCGGAAACTTCTTCGATCTGAACATCGGAAAACTGGCCTGAACGCCACTTCGATCTGAATACCAGAAACTGGCCTGAATGCCACTTCGGTCTGAATACCGGAAACCGGCCTGAATGCCACAAGTTGCATCGACCTGAATGTCGAAAACTTCTTCGATCTGAACATCGGAAAACTGGCCTGAACGCCACTTCGGTCTGAATACCGGAAACTGGCCTGAATGCCACTTCGATCTGAATACCGGAAAACTGGCCTGAATGCCACAAGTTGCATCGACCCGAACGTCGGAAACTTCTTCGATCTGAACACCGGAAAATTGGCCTGAATGCCACTTCGGTCTGAATACCGGAAAATTGGCCTGAATGCCACTTCGGTCTGAATACCGGAAAATTGGCCTGAATGCCACAAGTTGCATCGACCTGAATGTCGGAAACTTCTTCGATCTGAACATCGGAAAATTGGCCTGAATGCCACTTCGGTCTGAATACCGGAAAAACTTCATGCCTGTCAGCATCGGCAGAAATAGGGAAACATAATAGAGGCGGCGCATGGGCCAATGACACCTGCTGGGGATAATAAAGGTAAGTCATGAACAATCTTCAGTCTGAGTACTGGAAACAACTTCTGGCTTATCACTTGGGATACCGAGAATGTTTTATGCTTACATGCGTATGTTTGAATTTTTCAATGGCGTAATGTTCCATGAAAATGGAAATGCTACGCGATTTGGGAGGATGCAATGCAATATGATTCTACATGCAGGGATGCGAAATGCTGGGTAGAATGCCAAGCCGAGGCAAGGGAATCTGCTGGGGAAATGATCACCATCTTCTGGACCCTGACAAGGCTGTTGGAGATGCACAGCGCAAAGAACTCTGTGGGGAAATGACCCGTCACACGGTGTTCTAGCAATGACGAAATATCGAGACTCTGACTGGGGAGAGAACGGCACTGAAAACCTGTTGTTGGGGAAAACGATAGTGGTTCTGGCAACCATAATCTACGAGAGAGACGACTTAGCAGGGGAAGCAAACACCGATACGGTACCGAGATTCTGCTTCAAGGAAAGAGACCATGGATCTGGCGTCGAGATCATCGATCTAGCATCGAACCCTGAGGAGCAGCCGCTTCTACTGGGAAGATACAGTCTGGCACTGTCAACTCTGCTGGGGATATATAGTCTGGCACTGTCAACTCTACTAGGGAGTGTATATTCTGAAACAACCGCTTGGGGGGAGGTACAGCAGTGAGAGCCTGCTGGGGATCGAAGAATCCAATGCTCTGATCAGCTCTGCAGGGATAAGATACCAACTTCGACTGTTGGGGGAAAATATTCGCTATAATCGGCTGGGAACCTTAAGGAAATGCCCCGAGGGTATCTGTTCTGAATGGACGATCTAAAGCACTTAACATTTACATCAATTTTAAATATTTATTAAACATGTACCTATAAAGCTCTTATGTTTCATGATGCAATGTTTATCAAAAATTCGGACGTCATTTTTGCAAACAAAACAGTAAAATGAAAATGAAAACAAAGATATACTGAATAACATGATTTTATTGATTGAATGGCCTCTGAATAGGCATTTACATCAGGAAGCAATCCCTGGCAAGAGGTAATCGCACAAAAGATAAAAACAGAAATTAATCTAATGGCAATGTGAAATGGATTTCTATTGGGTTCCAATTCTGCTATGACTTGCTCGTCTTCAAGATCCTCCAAATGATCAGCTTTCTGAAAAGAGTGATTGGACTGTTTCTTATCCTTCAAAAGTTTCCAGTCATTGACACGAGATGAGATTCAGAACTACTCAGAACGCAGTCATTCGTTTAATCCCTAATTTTTGCCTGGATCGCCCTTTTCGGGTTTTCAATCCACCGGGATACCCATTTTTGCCTAAGTTGCCTTTTCAGGTTTTCAACTTACCGGGTGTACGATCTTTTCATTTTTAATCCCTAATTTTAGCCTGAACCTTTTCATTTTCTTGGTTCGTCGGGATGCCCATTTTTGCCTGGACTATTCTTTTTACTGTCCAGCGGGTCTATTTTATGCGAAGTATTTTTTAACTGCGTCTGAGTTCACAGGGGAAGTGAAGTTTTCACCATCCATAGTTGCAAGCATTAAGGCTCCACCATCAAAAACCTTGGTGACAATATACGGTCCATCATAGTTAGGAGTCCACTTGCCCCTATGATCTGTCTGAGGAGGAAGGATCCTTTTCAACACCAAATCTCCGACCTGGAAGCATCGAGGATGCACTTTCTGATCAAAGGCTCTCTTCATTCGACTCTGATACAACTGCCCATGACAAATTTCTGTCATTCGCTTCTATTCGATAAGACTCAACTCATTGAACCTTGTCCGAATCCATTCATCTTCGTCTAACTTGACATCCAACAGGACTCTTAGAGAAGGAATCTCCACTTCAATAGGTAGGACTGCTTCCATACCATACACAAGGGAGTAAGGGGTTACCCCGGTCGATGTACGTACTGAAGTACGGTACCCATGCAAGGCGAAGGGTAGCATCTCATGCCAATCTCTGTACGTAACGACCATCTTCTGCACAATCTTCTTTATGTTCTTATTTGCCGCCTCAACATCATCGTTCATCTTAGGGCGGTAAGGGGAAGAATTGTGATGCTGAATGTTGAAGTTCTGGCACAACTCCTTCATCATTTTGTTGTTGAGATTAGAACCATTATCAGTAATGATTCTTTCGGGAATCCCATAGCGACAAATGATTTCTTTCTTGATGAAACGGGCAACCACATGTCTGATGACATTCGCGAACGATGCTGCTTCGACCCACTTGGTGAAATAGTCGATGGCAACAAGGATGAAGCGATGCCCATTGGAGGCGGTCGGCTCAATCTTTCCAATCATATCGATGCCCCACATAGCAAAAGGCCACGACGAAGACATCACATTCAAAGGATTTGGCGGCACATGTACCTTATCAGCATAAATCTGGCATTTATGACACTTCCGAGCATATTTGAAACAATCAGATTCCATGGTCATCCAGTAATATCCCACTCTCAACAATTTCTTAGCCATTGCATGTCCGTCGGCATGAGTACCGAAGGAGCCTTCATGAACTTCCTGCATTAACATGTCTGCTTCGTGTCTATCCACGCATCTGAGCAAAACCATGTCGAAGTTCCTCTTATACAGCACATTGTCTTTGTTCAAGAAGAAACTGCCTGCCAATCTTCTCAAAGTCTTTCTATCATTGTTGGATGCCCCTGCAGGGTACTCTTGATTCTTCAGAAAGCGCTTGATGTCGTGATACCAGGGCTTGTCGTCAACTACCAGTTCAGCAGCAAACACATACGCGACCCTGTCGAGGCGCATCACATCGATCTTGGGAGCATGGTTCCACCGAATCACATTGATTATGGAGGATAGAGTGGCAAGAGCATCTGTCATCTGGTTCTCATCACGAGGTATGTGATACAGCTTTACTGTTGTGAAGAAAGTCAATAGTCTTCTCGTGTAATCTCTGTAAGGGACCAGATTGGGCTGGAGGGTGTTCCAATCACCATTCACTTGATTGATCACTAGAGCCGAATCTCCGAAGATGTCCAGAGTCTTGATTCTCAAATCAATGGCTTGCTCAATACCCAAGATACAGGCTTCATACTCAGCTTCATTATTTGTGCACTCAAAAGTCAGACGAGCGGTGAAAGGCATGTGGGCACCTTTTGGAGTAGTAATGACAACGCCAATTCCACTTCCTCTGGCATTGACAGCCCCATCAAACAACAAAGTCCATTTTTCGTCTGGATCAGGTCCCTCCTCAACAAATGGCTCTTCACAGTCTTTCATCTTGAGGAACATGATGTCTTCATCTGGAAAATCAAACTTCATCAGCTCATAATCATCAATCGGCTGCTGAACAAGATAGTCTGACAGAATACTCCCTTTGATGGCTTTCTGGGATGTATACTGGATATCATACTCTGTCAGTACCATTTGCCAACGAGCAACCCTTCCGATGAGAGTTGGCTTCTCAAATATGTACTTGATTGGATCCATCTTGGAGATCAATAAGGTTGTGTGAGACAACATGTATTGTCTCAATCGCTTAGCAGCCCATGCAAGTGCACAACACGTCTTTTCAAGCATCGAGTATCTCGACTCGCAATCTGTGAATTTCTTACTCAGGTAGTAGATGGCATGCTCTTTCCTACCTGTCTCGTCGTGTTGACCGAGAACACAACCCATGGAATTGTCTAGTACTGTCAAATACATAATCAGCGGTCTCCCTGGGACCGGAGGCATAAGGATAGGCGGATTCTACAAATACTCTTTTATCTTCTCGAAAGCCCTTTGGCAATCATCATTCCACCTGATAGCCTGATCTTTCCTCAACAATTTGAATATTGGCTCACACGTGGCTGTTAGGTGAGAGATGAACCTTGCAATGTAGTTCAACCTCCCTAAGAAACCACAGACTTGTTTCTCTGTTCTTGGCTCAGGCATTTCCTGTATCGCTTTCACTTTGGCCGGATCCACCTCAATCCCTTTTTCACTAAAAATAAAACCCACCAGTTTTCCAGATCTCACCCCGAAAGTACACTTGTTCGGATTAAGCCTCAGCTTGAATTTTCTCAAACGCTCAAACAATTTCTGCAAATTCACCAAATGTTCTTCTTCTGTCTGAGATTTGGCAATCATATCATCAACATAAACCTCGATTTCATGATGAATCATATCATGGAAAAGAGTCACCATCGCTCGTTGATATGTTGCTCCGACATTTTTCAGACCAAACGGCATCACCTTGTAGCAGAAGGTGCCCCATGAGGTTATGAATGTTGTCTTCTCCATGTCTTCTGGTGCCATCTTAATTTGATTATAGCCAGAAAAGCCATCCATGAAGGAGAATACCGAGAACTGAGCTATGTTATCCACCAAAACGTCCATGTGAGGTAATGGGAAATCATTTTTAGGACTAGCTCTGTTCAGATCCCGGTAGTCAACACACATTTGTACCTTTCCATCCTTCTTAGGTACTAGAACGATATTTGCAACCCATGGCGGATAATTTGTGACTGCTAGAAACCCTGCATCCAACTGTTTTTGCACTTCTTCCTTTATCTTGACAGCCATCTCTGGTCTTGTTCTTCTGAGCTTCTGCTTGACCGGAGGATAACCTTCTTTGAGAGGCAAACGGTGTACCACAATATCTGTGTCAAGCCCTGGCATGTCCTGATAAGACCAAGCGAAGATGTCAACATATTCTTGCAGCAATTCAATCAGCCCTTTCTTCACATTATCTTCCAAAGCAACCCCTATCTTGATTTCTCTCTTGGCGTCCTCGGTGCCGAGATTAATCACTTCAGTAGACTCTTGATGCGGTTGAATGACCCTTTCCTCCTATTTTAATAACCTGGTAAGTTCTTTAGGGAGTTCACAGTCTTCATCACCCTCTTCTTCAGCTTGAAAGATTGGATTTTCAAAGTCGAAGCGAGCCATAGCAGAACCATTATCAATAGGATCCGTTGGCGTGCATCTGCATGAGTGATGGTATGTGCTTATGAGTGTGAACAAAGAGTAAAAACTAAACAAAACATTGCCAAATATTTTTTTGATTTTCAAAAACTGCAAAAATAGAAAGACAATGAACAAAATATTTGAATGCAAAAAGACATCCTTTATTTATGATAAAAAATGTCGGTATTCGCATAGATGAGCCCTACAATGAGTCATTACGCCCTGGGCGGAACGTAAGACTTGGATATGCATGAATAAACAAAGAAAATTATTCCTTCAGAAAAGTGACTTGGACAATCTCCTCAGAAGACCAATTGTTGATGACTTCACCTGGGATCCTCGGACGCACCCAGTTATCGATGTCGCAATCGTTATCCCCATCTTCATCGTTGACCGCAGAGACCTGGCCATACTGAATGACGCCCGCACTGGAGAAAGTAATCGGCCCCTGACGAGTCTGAGGCGTTGAAGTACACACATCCGAAACATCGGAATCAAGTTCAGCAAGTACACCAGAATCAAACGCCATGTTTGGAATATCAGCGACAACATCATCATGGATCACAGAATCAGTAGGAACAACATCTGCGAATTCATCAATAGCATCTTCGAACACTTCTTCCTCAACCCCTTCCGCAGACTCTTGGACAGACAAATCTTCAACCTGGAGGATACCTTTGTCGAGCGAGACCTGGATACCCTGTTGTAGCTTCAAACAACCTCCACTCTGAGTAGCACAATCCAAACAACCCTTCCCACAACCGGGGAAAACATCGGCCTTCAACAAGTATCCCTTGATATCCGACAACGGAGTCTTCAGCTTCAACGTATCTTTGACGGATCTGGCTTTCCCTTCCATCATATTAACATTTGCACCACCATGCTGGGGCATGGGATTGTTGACGACATTCAGAGTCGGTGCAAGGTCGATGGCCTTTGAATCTATGAGGTCCTGAACTACGTGTTTAAAAGCTTTGCAGTTCTCAATATTGTGGCCAGGTGCCCCAGAGTGGAAGCTACACCTAGCGTTGACGTCGTAACCCACCGAAATCCTACCAACAGGAGGAGCCAGAGTTCGTAATTGCACAAGTTGTAGTTGTTGAAGACTAGAAAGTAGTTGAGCGTACGATATTGGAAGAGTGTCGAAACGCCGGTCCATCATCCTTTGCCTCTGTTGATAGGCGGGTCTGTTACCTGGTGGTTGTTGTTGGTACTGAGTTTGCTGACGTTGTGGTTGTTGTTGTTGTAGTGGTGTTGCAGCCAGAATGGTCACAGCCGCAACATACGGTTGCTGATGATAGTTCTGAAAGTTATTCCTCCGGTTATCCTTGTTCTGATAAGAAGATATGGCACTTGCATCCCCTTCTCTCCTCTTCTGTCCCTGAATGAACGGCTTCTTCACCCCTGATGAAGATCCACCTCTACTCTGGGTCTCGTATGTCTTCAGGTAATTCTCCACCCTCTCTCCAGTAGAGACTACATCAACAAAGTTGGAGGCATTGCAACCCACCGGGCGCTCCAAATAAGGTCCGGGCAGAGTGTTCATGAACATGTTAGTCATTTCCTTCTCCAACATAGAAGGTTGAACATGGGAAGATGTCTCCCTCCAACATTGAGCGTATTCCCTAAAGTAGTCATTGCCTTTAATAGACAGATTCTGAAGTTGAGTTCTGTCCGAAGCCATGTCTGCATTATACTGATACTGCTTCACGAAAGCCTCAGCCAAATCCCTCCAGCAGCGGATGTGGGCTCTGTCCAGCCTCACATACCATTCCAGGGATGCCCCAACTAGGCTATCCTGGAAAAAGTACATAAGCAAATTTTCATCGTCAGAGTATGCAACCATTTTACGGAAGTAGGCTTGCACATGGGTCTTCGGGCAAGAGTTGCCGCTGTATTTGTCGAATATCGGGACCTTGAATTTCGGTGGCACCCTCACGCCTGAAACCAATCCCAAGTCAGCAACGTCTACTCCCAGAGGATTCTGTCCTTCCACGGCCTTCAACCTCTCTTCCAGTCTCCGAAACATAGGATCCATACCATGACTCATTCCAAAGTCTTCCTGAAGCAAGGGGAACTGATCCTCATGGTCATCATGGACGGGCTGTTGACCAGGGTTGCCATGTGGGATTGGGATATGCCCCGGTCCATTGAGTCCGTTAGCCTCTCCAGCTGGGGGATCAGTCAACGTCTCTGGTTGAGTAATGGCGGGATTCCTCTGCATCATCTGCCTGAGCTCTTGTTGTCCCTGAGCCACCCCTTGAACCACATCCATGAACTGATTCATGCGAATCTTCATCTCGGCGAGCTCTACTTGTAGGCTTTCCATTACTCTCTGGTGGTTTCTGCGGGTACCGTACCGGTGAATGCCTGAGTCAGCTATCCTGCTAGTGGAACACCAAACAACTGAGAACACTGTGGCGGTACCTGTTATGCAAGAGATGCTGACGGATATGCCAATGCAATGACATGTTTATCAGTTCCAAAGGGTATTCTAACCCCTTGATTCCAGTCTCACATTTGATAAACGGTGTAAGAAGAAAACCCCGACTAGAATCAAGAAGAAGATATAAACCCCTGGGAATAGATAAACATGTGTTAAATGATATGAATGCAAAATGATGTGATGCAATGATGTGAATGCAAAACGATGTGATGCAATGCAGTGACATGGGAATCAGGATTGCTGGATTCGCTTAAATATCTGTTGGGTTGCACTGTCTGAAGAGAAACCCACTGAAGAATGTAATACAAGATCAGAACTCTGCTCCAGAAAACCGGGTTAGTTGGAGGTTAAGGTTTCCTGAATTTAGCCCGCCTCTCACTGGTAGGTTCTAAGAACAGAAGTTTGTCAGCTTCGGCCCTTCAATCGAGAATAATACGTTTACCACTGAAGGTTTGGCATTATTACGGGATAAAAGACCTCCATTGACTCCCCTCAACAGGACATCCTAATAGCAAGTTCCCAGTCTCGGGGTCCTCGGATTGATCAGCGAGAATGCGCCCACCAGAGCTAACATAATCACGTCTCGGAGGAGAGGCCCCGACTGAGTTCTCGGGAAATGGTCACCAGAGTCGACGATTTCTAGAGGAACATCTGCCGTTATGGAACACCCATAGGACAGAATATATCCAAAAGAAACCTCGTCTGGGTGTGGGTCTTCATGAACGACTTAACGTAGCAACACGCCACGCAAGCCTCATGACTATCCACTCTAAAACCTGTGTGTATACTCAAGCCTGGGTAATGGGCTTATCTCTCATAGAACATCCCGTCCCAACAAACAAACAAACCAATAGAGCCAACAGATACAACAGTCATATGTACACAATGCAATAAAGCAGGTAAATGCTGAAAAATAAATGACTGTACAAAAGAATAAACACCCAATAAACAAACAACACAATAAACACCCAATAATCAAAGGCACATTGGGGAAGTCTCCAATGCTGACAATCACATTCTCGGTTTCCCAATCCCTGATATACCACTTAACATGACTGGAGGTAAGGGAAGCTAACTTCTGGAAGGGCTTGAGTTCCTTTGAGACAAAAGGACCTTCTTCGGGCATATGGGATCTAAACCAGGCATGCAACAACTGCGCACAACATAAGACGATTCCTCCCTTCTTCTCATGACGATCATGGAGAGTGTAGTAGAGATCTGCCAAGAGGAACGGTACAGGGTTACCAGAGAGGAAAATTCTCACTGCCAGGTGGTCCACAAAATGGTCAATATTTGGGAAGAGAATTACCCCATATACCAACACGGCTAACACAACATAAAAGGCTTCCCAATTCCCTTCTTTTTCCATCTTCTTGGCCTGATCTTCCAAGAACTTCCTAGAAAAACCACTGAAAGGTCCTTTCACATCCCAATTGTCCATGACTTCAGAAACTTTCAGACCCAAAGCTGAAGCTATCCTCTTGGGAGGAATATCTTCATCGAGCTTAGGAAATGGATTATGATCCTTCAAATTCCGGCCTATGATCCTCTCAACCTCCTCCAAGGTAGGAGCCAACTGGAAGTCAGAAAACGTGAAACAACGTAGAGGTGGATCATAGAACTGAGCAATAGTCACTGCGGTCATCATGTCCATCTTCTCATTTAGGATGTCCAGAATTCTTCCATAGTTTTGTACAAAGCTGTTGAGTTTGATTGGTGTTATTTTGGCACTCAACTTCTGCAGGCTGGTAAGGTCCACGTTCTTGTATTTGAACTGAGAAGTGTCTCTTTTCTCAGGGTTCATCTTGCTAATAAGTCTTGGATTCCTGAAATAATGCGAAACAAACTAAGAGTTTTGCTTTTTATGCGTATGCAATGAATGGATGGATGCAATGTTTTTTTCTTTTTTCTTTGGATGGGTTCAAAGGTCGGAGGTAAGGATAAATTTGATTGCTTTTCCAAAACGGGGTTCTCACCGGGTATGATCTAGGGCTTTGTTACAAAGGATCCCCAGAGTCATTGATTCACAAGAATGTTTGACGCTTACGGGAAATACTTTCAAGTCGTCAACTCCATCAAGGGAATCTATTCTGGGTGAGGTTCTCGTACCGACTCTTACGAAGTATTCACCTCGGGAGTCCGTACTACGCAACCATCAACTGGGTTCTAGACAGGGTACTCAGAGTCATGGATTCAAAAGACTGTTTGACGCTTACGGAAAATACTTTCCGGTCATCAACTCCATCTAGGGAATCTATTCTGAGCGAGGTTCTCGTATCGATTCTTACGAAGTATTCACCTCGGGAATCCATACTACGC
This sequence comes from Lathyrus oleraceus, assembly GCF_024323335.1. NCBI lineage: Eukaryota > Viridiplantae > Streptophyta > Magnoliopsida > Fabales > Fabaceae > Lathyrus > Lathyrus oleraceus. The sequence goes on from NC_066580.1 coordinate 262,090,045, forward strand.
AACCATCATTTCTAGTTGGCCAGAGGTTCAATGTTCTAAAAGGTCCTTAGAGTCATGGACCCCTTTGAAACATCGAAGCTTACGAGGTATACACCTCGGGCGACAATATTTGCAAAAGAATCTACTCTAAGTGAGGTTCGCATACCGACTCTTACGAAGTATTCACCTCGGGAGTCCATACTACTCAACCATCGTCCTATCTTATGTTTTTTTTCTCTAGACTCGGGTGTAGAGTCTTTCCCACATGGTTTGCAATCAAATACCCAAATACCAACAATCACAATAGAACCAATATACAACAGATATATCAATATAATAATAAAGATAATAAAAAGCAATAAATAAGGAAAAGCCACACAATTAAACAAACAAAGGCACACAAACGTCCTAACTAGGCTTGACTCACTTAGGGATTGGGTGTGATCCCCAACAGAGTCGCCATCTGTCGCACCTCGAAAAAATGGGGATACGACTTTAAAGCGAAGCGCGATCGCACGCTCGCAATGATGGACTGAACAGAGTCGCAACCGAACTTTATTTATTCCCAAAAATGGGAAAGGGAAAATATTGATAAAACCCCTAAAAGAAAGGATAAGATATGGTCATCGCAACCAATATCAGGGTTCGGGAGTCGATTACGCAAGGGGAAGGTATTAGCACCCCTCACGTCCGTTGTACTCAACGGGAACCATTAGGTTAGTTGTGTGTGTTAGTGTCAGTTGAAATATTAGGCTTTTCGAATTATTAGGTGGGAAAGAAAGAAAGGATGAGAAGAAAATGTTTTTGGATTTTTGTCGAAGGACTAAACCTAAGTTTTTTATTAGTGGGCCTGACAAGATTTAAAAAATCCTACTCCTACGTATCTCAAAAGAGAAATCAAGGCTTACGTAGTTCTGGGTAGAAAAATGTTTGTTTGTTGGTCGATTTTAGCGAAAGCTATATTGTAGTAATCGACGAAAACATTGTTTTACCCAAAACAGATGAGGAGTGGACGCATACCACACATCGAACGGATTTATAAATCTACATTCGGAAAAGCGTCACTTATCTCGCCTCAACAATCGTGGCCGAAACATTATTTTATATCACCTTAAGAGAATATATCTTTCGTTTATGAAAAAGGTTTTTGATTAATCGCACGGTGGCGAGAAAGAGTTTGATTGGTTGGATGTATTTTGAGTGATGGCGAGAACTTGGATGAGCGAGATATACATCTCGAATCCTAGCCTCAGGAGTGCACGGTATACACCATGTTCCATTTCCATCTTTATTGAAAGAGGTTAAGATAGGAATTAAGTATTTTGGAATTTGATTGAGAAAGGGTTTGAAGAGACCGCATTGACAATTTTAGACGATGGCGAGAGCCAAGATAGGCGAGGCATACGTCTCGAATCTTGATCTCAGGAGTGCACGGTATACACCATGTTCCATTTCCACCTTTATTGAAAAAGTGTTAAATAAGAATTAGGTATTTTGAGTTTTGTTGTGAAAATGACTTGACCCTAGATCAAGTATTGATGAACGTTTAAGAGAAATTTGAATGAGTGTTTGAGAGAAAACAAAGTGAATAAATTTGGATGATGGCGAGAGCTAGGATTGGCGAGATATACATCTCGAATCTTAGTCTCAAGAGTGCGCGGTATACACCACGTTCCACTTCCATCTTATTGAAAAAGTCTTAATTATGAAGTAATATTTTTTGAGTTTTTATTAAGAAAACTTGCTTGACGTTGAATCAAGCGTTTGATGAAAGTTTGAAAGAAATGGAATAGAATAGGAGGGAGAAATGAATTGATTTATTTATTGAGAAAATACTCGACGTTGGATCGAGTCATTATTTTTGATCTTTTTTATTCTTGTGTTAGTATCTAACTAAACAGTCAAACAAATAAAGAAATAAAACAGTACAAAATTATTACACATCGGGGGAGTGGGGTACATTTTGTCAAAATGGGGATTCAAAATCATGAAATAATTAAATCGGGCCCAAACAACAAATAATGCAATGAATAAGTGTAAGTGCAAGAGAACTGACTCATTGTAAGAAAGCCCAAGAGTAAGCTATGTGAGGTTGATGGCGATGCTTAAAAAGCAATCGACTTACAAGGGTATGAAAATGGGTATTAATAACCTAAAATTAAAATAAATAGCAAGGTACTATATAAAAAAAGAAATTAAATAAAATAATAAACATAACAAATATAAACACAAAAATTGGTTATCCCTAAGAATCGAACCCGCTCCACTAAAGACCATGAAACTGCCCTCTCTCCACTAGGCCATTTATGATTAATTATTATTTTAATGCTAATTCGGATAAGTAAATCAAAATAGATTAAAAATTAGAATTAAAAATAAAAACTAAGATAAAAAAAAGTCTGTTGGACTACCAAGAAAAAACAAGAAATTAAATCCAGTCGCTTGGCTGTTGGGTTCTAGAGGCTAATGGATTGGGAATCAAAAAGCAATTAAATACTATACACCATTTAATAATAATAATAAAAAAGCAGAGGAATACTAAACGTATTAGATTCTTAAATGGTTTTCTAATATCTTAAAGGTTTGTTTTGCTTAAAATAAATAAAACAAAAACAAAAACGGGAGCAACAGTAACAGATTTTGTCACTCCCTCTCTCAACAACTTTTGTTTCTCTCAAGCGCTCCCTCAATCTTGCTCTCAACCTGTCCCTCAATCGCTCTTACGCTCACTCAAACGTTCATCCGTCTCTCACAATCGCTCACCGCTCTCAATCGCACACGATACTACCCAAGAAATACACGAATCTACGGTTTCAAAAGAGAGTCGAGTGAAAATCTCACCTTCGACGGTGACAACGGCTCAGGTGATGCTTAAATCCTCTTCCTTCGCCTCTCCAAATACCGGTTTCTTTTTGATTTGGGGATTAGGGTTCTTGGTGGAGTTTTGTCCGCCTCTCAATTTTTTCCTCTCTTTTCTTCTCTGATTCTCACCTTCCCTTTTTATATCTTGCAGATTAGGGTTTCAATTTGGTCTTTGGTGATCCAAGAAGTATCTATGCAAAGTCTTTTCGGTGCTCAGAATTTGGATCGGTCTCTTTGATGCTTGGACTTGGAAATGGTAATCTGAGCCTGTGCTTTTCCTTTGAATTTTTGTCTCCATTCCATTTTGGGATTATTTCTTGAATTTTAACGCTTTGTTGATTTAATTTGTTTTTACTGCAGTGAAACTTTGGAGTAAAAGCTTCTTCATTCGATGACTGTTATGGTTTTTCGTTACGCAGGTCTTGGAAGGCAACTTTAGGACCTTGATGAATGTTATTCCCACATAACTCGGACAAAATGCCAGCTGAAACCAGTCGCTTCTTCGAATTTGGGCGCTTTGCAAGCACCAAAGAGGACTCCAAGAAGAGAAATTTTCGGTTGATTTCACACGAGGGGCCAGGTAGAGAATCCATCATTTGCTGCACAAAATCTCTCTGTTGTATGTCTTTCTCACTGTCTAATGCTTGATATAATGTTTCGCTTGACTGATCTTTTGTTGTCGTTGCCAAGCTGTTTTCTTCCTTTCCTGTGTGAGTTCTTTCTGAAATTTGTTTATCTCTGCCTCCACAGGATATGCTAATATTTTCTTGGTCTCCATCTTGTCAGCAGCATCAAAGTTTTACCACTCTACATCAAAGTCCTGTTATCAAGTTGCATCAAAGCTCCATTCGCTAAATCAGACACATACACCAGGGGTTCCGAAACAACAAATAACTTCTCTGATTTAAATCATGTTTATTGTTATGGACACTTCAAACCTTGCCGCATTGGACAATGGACGGGTTCTTCCCAATTTCATTGGAAAGAAAGTAAGAACAGGGGTTCAAGTGAATCAATCTGATGGGGCGGTGATCACAAGAAAACCCTCTGATGATTTTCAGATAACCGTGAAAGAGTTATCATCATAAGTTCCTGTGTTTGAATTATGTTGAGGTCATTGGCATTGTCGAGAATAGCAACACTATCCGTGCTGTGATATTTACAGACCTTGGCGTCACATTTGGTGCCAACTCTTATGACCAATCATACCAACTTGCAAATGGCGAATTCATAAGTCTGTTTCTTTAAGGATCTTGAAGATTGCTCCGTCAGTTACTGGATGGTTTTGAGCCGCAGATTTTTTTTTGCCAAAGAATCCGCATATTGTTTTCAAGCATTTTAGGATAGGAACTAATATAATGTATGTGTTTATTCCCTGAGGATCCAGACATGTGTTGTGTTTGAACTGAGCTGTTATTGCAGGGCTGCAGTGGCATTTAAGGGGCCGACAGTATTGCGATTGTGAATTGGCAGGATTAAATGGAAGAAAATGCACTTCTTGTACACCAGCGCGTACCTCCTTTGGATCATCCCGCGTCCCAATTATGGGGGGGGTGTATTTGTTGGTGAAAAATATCACAGTTAGATTATGAGGTATGCTTCACAATTGATTATTTGCAATAGATTTCTATCATTTATCATGGATGGTAACTGTCCTTGTGTTGCAGGTTTGAGGTTTACCGTAAGGCTTGACGGCAAATTGGTCTAGGGACATCCAAGGCATAGAACAATGGTAAAATTATTGGTACTTGCTCATCTCTCATGCGTACTGATGAACTTGGTGAAGTATGTCTAACTGTGGTAGTTAATGTTATGCAGCATGGAGACCAAAGCACCTCTGGTTTGCTTCAATGACAATCATACCAGCAAAATCAGCACTTGTTTTTCGCCACAGCATGCACGATGTTACCAGCAATGCCTTTAGCTTAAAACAGACTGTGTAGAGGTATGCCGAATGGAGCAGCCCGTATGTTTGCAGGTTGTAGTTTTGCAACTTTGTCGGCGGTGTTGGGAGGATAGCCCAAGCCAAGAGCATACACTCCAATGGACAAAGAAGGTAGCCTGCAAAATCTGTCAAGAAGGAGCCTGAGATCCAGTTGGCTTCTAGCAAGAACAGGGCTTAAACTCCACCAAGTGGCACTTTGTATTGAACTCGGTTTAGTTTAAGAGAACAATTTTGTTGCCATGCCTTACTTTCTTCCAATATTTGTTGTATGAAGTATTTGTAGGATAAAACTTTCAAACTGTTAAGATTTATACTGTTTTGAATTATTGAGTCAATTTTGAAACTTTGGTCTTTATCCAACAATTCACGACAGTGTCACGCATTCACCACCTAAGTCTTTAATATGTTCTATTTAAATAGTATACAACAGCGCCATTGATTCAATAGACATTGAAATAATGCGCCATTGATTCAATAGACATTGAAATAATGCGCCATTGATTCAATAGACATTGAGGTAATGTAAATTGGGGTTTCTACTGACTATAACACAAAAGTGAGCTTGTACCAACAGTGCCGGTAACAATAACATTGAATCTTAAAGTTAAACTAAATAAAAGCCAATTGAACAAAAGTCTCAAGTGACTTTACTCCATTATGTTCCGTTCCATTAAGTTGATCATCTCCCAAATGCAGTCACGAAGCCTCTTACTCTGTTCTTAACCAAAGCAAATAAACTCAAAGATGTGTAAAACATATTGCCACACACCCTTTTTACACAACTTGATCCATCACATGTTTTTGGGTGTAAGCTTCTCAGTGCAGCTGGACTGGTTATTACACCCAAGCAATAATTGATTTTATCACATGATCAAAGGTCCCATGTCTTGCTTGACCAAGGGAAAATAATCACTCCATCTCGAGACAACATGGCGAGGCCCAAAGATTTATGGAATAGACTCGTTACCAAATGAAATGGTCATGAGGAGAAAAGAAAAATGAATGAGTGATGGAAAAATTTCAGGGCCAAAATCGGGGTATGACAGTTGCCCCTATTTAAGCGTCTTCAACTAGAGAATATGAAGCAGGACACTCTTCATATGATCATAGTGGGAGATGGTTAAATACTAAGAAGACCCGGATTTTGATCCTGAATCCCTATGACATGATGTGATATGATATGATATGATATGATATGATATGATATGATATGATATGATATGATATGATATGATATGATATGATATAATATGATATGATATGATATGATATGATATGATATGATATGATATGATATGATATGATATGATATGATATGATATGATATGATATGATATGATATGATATGATATGATATGCATGATTCTTTTTTTGTAATTTTTATCTGCTAGGGATATGGTGGACCCTTGACAGGAGATACTATTAGACAGACCAAACTGTGGAGAATGCTGATGGTCCACAGGGAGACAGACAAATGGTAAAAAACAAATTTGTTGGGGAAGACAAGTCCTGCTGGAGAATCAGATACACACTGGGGAGTAATCGAAGTGAAAGTTGATAAACAACATTCAGAGTACAAGAGATTTCGGTAGTAAGTTCACATATGACTTACTAGACCCGAATAAGAAAGAAAATGTCACAACAGGTTCAGATATGACCTGGCAATACTGGAATAAAACACAACAAACAGGTTCATATATGACCTGACAATACTGGGGGAATATCAAGAAGTTCTGACAGCAGGTTCAGATATGACCTAACAAGCTTAGAAAAAAATCAAAAAGAGTGTATCAACAGGTTCATATATGACCTGACAATACTGGAATGAAAGTTCAACAGCAGGTTCATATATGACCTGACAATGCTGGAACAATCATAGAGAAAAACTCTTCAGAACAGGTTCATATATGACCTAACACTGGAACAATCATAGAGAAAAACTCTTCAGAACAGGTTCATATATGACCTGACACTAGAATAAGGTTCAACAACAGGTTCATATATGACCTGAATAGTATTGAACAACAGGTTCATATATGACCTGACAATGGAATAAAAGCTCAACAACAGGTTCATATATGACCTGAATAGTATTGAACAACAGGTTCATATATGACCTAAAAGTGGAATAAAGCTCAACAACAAGTTCATATATGACCTGAATAGTATTGAACAACAAGTTCATATATGACCTGAGAATGGAATAAAGCTCAACAAACAGGTTCATATATGACCTGAATGGTACTGAACAACAGGTTCATATGTGACCTGATGATGGAATAAAGCTCAACAAACAGGTTCACATATGACCTGAATGGTACTGAACAACAGGTTTATATATGACCTGATGATGGAATAAAGCTCAACAAACAGGTTCACATATGACCTGAATGGTACTGAACAACAGGTTCATATATGACCTGATGATGGAATCAAGTTCAACAACAATTGGACTTGAAAATGACTGCGAAAACCGGATGTTGGTTCAAGGATACCACAGACAAACTGGAATTAGAGGTCAAAAGACATAGGATCAACAATAAGACCTAGGTCAATGCACAATGAGCACGAAGTACATTTCGGCTATGCATGATTTGAATGCATGATATATGAATCATCATGATTATGAGAATGCTGACACTTGGCAGACTGGGATTTTGTAGGGACTGTTTACAGAGATTCTGATTCCTCAACACCAATAACTCATACCCGTGCAATTAACAGGCGCGTCCAGATGAGAATCTATCAGGATTGACAGTTATAAATAACCAAAAGTCCATCCTTCTAGAGGATTAATGAGTTATATTCCATGGGGACTTTTGTTGGTGATCCAGGAATATTTATGCAACCTTGAGGCTTTCGGGGAAACAAATGATTTACCTTTGATTTTCACATATGTCAAAGTAATTTTGTTTTTTTTTGGTAAATTTCAAATTCTTTTTCAAGTTTCAAAATTTCATTATTAACAAATAAATGACATTTTGCATAACAAAGAAAAACATAGATGAACACACCTAACAACGATTGGGAAAACTTGTATTTTATTCAAGAATGGTAGCGCACAAATGGCGTAGCTCCATAGAGTGTTACAATTTTTTTTTGAAAATGGCAATAAGGAAAGGTCTATGTTGAATTCAGTGACCACTAACATCCCTACTAGATATGATTTCCCAAAACCTTGCTTCTAAGGGGAGTAACTTGGATTGATCTTCCGCCTCAAATTCTTCGATGTTAATCAGTAACAACTGATGCGGTTTATGCCTTTTTGCCCCTAACTTTCGCCTGGATCGCCCTTTCGGGTTTTCAATCCACCGGGACGCTCCTTTTTTGCCTAAGTCGCCTTTTCAGGTTTTCAACTTAGCGAGCTACCATTTTTTTATTCATCCCTAACTTTTGCCTGGACTGCCTTTCGGGTTTTTAGTCCACCGGGATACCCTTTTTTGCCTAAATCGCCCTTTCAGGTTTTCGATTTAGCGGGTCTTTATTAGGCATAGTATTTTTTAACTGCATCAGAGTTCACGGGGTGTGAGAGCTCTTCATCATCCATAGTTGTGAGAATCAAGGCACCTCCGGAAAAGGCTTTCTTCACAACATATGGGCCTTCATAATTGGGAGTCCACTTCCCACGTGAGTCCTTGTGTATTGGCAAGATCTTCTTAAGCATGAGGTCTCCTTCTCTGAATTCCTGAACACGTACTTTCTTGTCAAAAGCCCTTTTGAGCCGTTTTTGGCATAACTGTCCATGGCACAAAGAAGTCATTCGCTTCTCATCTATGAGGTTTAACTTATCAAATCTATTTTGAATCCACTCAACCTCTTCTAGCTTGGTCTCCATCAAGATTCTCATTGAAGGTATCTCCACTTCAATTGGGAGAACTGCTTCCATCCCATATACCAAAGAGAACGGGGTTGCCCCTGTTGAAGTGCGGACGGAAGTCCGGTATCCATGCAGTGCGAAAGGTAGTTGTCATACCCCAAAATTTGCCCGCTAATATTACAAGGCATTCCTAAGGTACTCCAGCTTATTTTTCAAAGCATTGGAACAAAGACCCAGCTCACAGGTGGCCAAATTCAGAAAATGACTCAAACTAGCATGCTCGCTAGGCGAGCAAATCCTTCGCCTAGCGAACCCTTCGCTATGCCACTCGCCTAGCGAAGCTTGCGAATATCAGAAAATTCTGGGCTTCATTCTGAGCCCATTAGGTCACAACAAACCATTATAAATACCAACATTCCAGTCAGAAAGGGGGAGAAGGAAACGAATCGGAACCCTAGCAATCAAACCTTGGAGGTTAACCAAGAGAATTCAGAGCAACCCTAAAGGAAACCCTGAAGGCAATTCATCTGCACAGAGATTATCTCCGCCCAACTCAATCCGATACCAAAAGTGATCTGCCAATTCAACGTTGCAATTCAATTGCAAACAGGTTTGCGCATCACTACTGTTTTATGCTTCCAATCTGTAATCTCTAAATACATAATGCATCATGATTGAATTTTTGGATATGTAATTAGATTTTACATATGAGTTTAAGTATGCCTGAATATCCTGAATATTTGACCATGTTATTTCTGTAATTGAATGCCATAGGGCGTGCAGCAGGCTGAGATTGTATTGTTCTGAAATTCGAAACCCGCAGTTACTCGCTAGCACATCGCTAAGCGAGCATGTAGCGAGCATTCGCTAAGCCTTCGCTAGGCGAGGCAGAGGCGAACGTGACAGTCGCTAACATTTTGGTTGTTATGTCCTATGCTTATCTGATCTGTTCTATGTTAATCATGCGTTATTTTGCCTGACATTCATACTGCTGTGTTTCTTTTGCGGTGTAATCCTCGATTGCACCCTGATTTGGAATTCTGACCTGTTTGTTGAATATTGTAAGGACTCACATACTCCCGAAGAGGGTAGCTGGCTAGGTATTCCACTTTATTTGTGGGATACCCTTGTGGAGATTCATCCCGATTACTTAATCGATTTTAATGTGGACCTAATTACTTAATTGATTGTAATGTATTAATTTTAATGTGGAGATTCATCCTAATTACATAATTGATTGTAAAATATGGCCTTTGAATATGTGATCTTGGACCTCTCTTTGTTACCCTATGGTATTACAGTATTACGGTATTATGGTCATGTCCCGCGAATATAGGGATACACTTAGCAAGGACCCTTCGGTTAAATCATCATGTCCCTACAAAATAAATCATAGTCCCTCGGATGTTGCCTTCGAATATATGATTTCGTCCCTCGATGACCCTTCGGTGTAGCCAACGGTTAAATGATGATCGTCCCTTCGAATGCTAAGGTATCCTTACAAATGTTGCCTTCAATGACCAATCGATGACCCTTTTACATCCAAAGGATAAAACTACTTACTTCTCAATAGTAAGGACAGTTCTACCCTCCTAAGGATAGGAAATACCCATAAAGACCCTGGGGTAGGTATAACTCTTAATTGCTGATTCACAACCTAAAACATTTTTCCTACATCACCCTTTGCAAAACGTTTACTAGAAAATAACTACTTGGTATACATTCACACTAGAATCATTACCAAGTTATATTTTTCCAAACCGCTTTTCAAAATTAAACGAGATAAATACTTTGTATACATTCATGCAAGAATCATTACAAAGTTAAACTCTCTTTTCAAAACATTTCCTAAGCCGTTCACAAACACTTTTTCAGGCAAGAAAAATAACATAAGTGATCAAGCAATTAAGAGCCCATGGATAACCATGGATACAAAGGGTGCTAACACCTTTCCTTTGTATAATGTACCTCCCGAACCCAAAATCTAAATTAAGGTCTTTCCTGTTCTTTTCCGCCTTTCCTTATTGGATGAAAGAAAAGTCGGTGGCGACTCTTGCTAACCGCGACATTTGCTTTCCAAAGCAAAAACACACGAAGTCAGTTCACCGTATGACAGTAGCATTTCGTGCCAATCCTTATAGGTTTTCACCATTTTCTGCAGGATCTTCTTGATGTTTTTATTAGCGGCTTCAACAGCGCCATTCATCTTTGGACGATATGGTGAAGAGTTATGGTGCTCAATCTTGAAGCTCTCGCATAATTCTTTCATGGTCTTATTGTTCAGATTCGTCCCATTATCTGTGATGATCCGGCTTGGAATTCCATAACGGCAAATGATCTCTTTCTTGAGAAACCGTGCAACCACTTGCTTTGTCACATTAGCATAAGAGGCGGCTTCTACCCATTTGGTAAAGTAATCAATGGCAACTAGGATGAAGCGGTGACCATTGGAAGCTTTAGGCTCGATGGCACCAATCATGTCGATGCCCCACATTGAGAAAGGCCAAGGTGACGTCAAAACATTTAGTAGGGTCGGAGGCACGTGTACCTTGTCAACATAGATTTGGCATTTATGACATTTTCTAGCATAATTGAAGCAGTCGGATTCCATGGTCAACCAGTAATAACCAGCTCTCAAAATCTTCTTGGCCATGGCATGCCCATTGGCATGAGTTCCAAAGGATCCTTCATGAATCTCTTTGATCAACAGGTCCGCTTCACGTCTATCCACGCATCTGAGCAGAATCATGTCGTGGTTTCTCTTGTATAACACATCATTGCTTAAGAAGAATTTGGATGCTAACTTCCTCAATGTTTTCTTGTCAAGGGTTGTTGCATCTGTTGGATATTCTTGATTTTGCAAAAAGCACTTGATGTCGTGAAACCAGGGTTTACCATCGTCTTCGTCTTCAACCGATTGGCAGTAGGCAGGCTCAACTTTTCGCTCAATCTGAATGAGAGGTGCTTCATTATGGAATCTGACTTGGTACATTGAAGCCAACATAGCCAAAGCATCAGCAATTTGATTCTCAGTTCTCGGGATATGACGGAAAGTGATTTCGTCAAAGTATTTTATTAATTCCATGACATAGGCACGGTATGGGATCAACTTGGTATCACGAGTTTCCCATTCGCCCTTGACTTGGTATATCACCAAGGCTGAGTCTCCACATACTTCGAGGATTTTGATTCGGAGATCAATTGCTGCTTCAATGCCTAGGATGCACGCCTCATATGCACGCCTCATAGGATGCACGCCTCATATTCTGCTATATTGTTCATCAGGGAAGTCAAACTTCAACGGCTGGTAATCTTCAACGGGCTGGTTTGCCAAGTAATCAGACAACACACTCCCTTTGATGGCTTTCTGAGACACATATTGGATGTCATACTCAGATAGTAACATCTACCAACGGGTGAGTCTTCCAGTCAAAGCAGGCTTTTCAAAGATGTACTTTATTGGATCCATTTTTGAGATCAACAAAGTAGTGTGGCAAATCATGTACTGTCTTAAACGACGAGCGGCCCATGCTAAAGCACAACAAGTTTTCTCCAAGAGTGAGTATCGGGATTCACAATCGGTAAATCTCTTACTCAGATAATAGATGGCATGTTCCTTTCGATCGGTTTCGTCATGTTATCCCAGCACACATCCCATTGATTTTTCAAGCACAGTTAAGTACATAAAGAGTGGTTTCCCCTGGACAGGTGGAATCAGAATAGGGGGCTCTTGCAGGTATTGTCCGATTTTCTCAAAAGCCATTTGGCAGTCAGAATTCCATTCAACTGCTTGATCTTTTCTGAGCAACTTGAATATAGGTTCACACGAAGCAGTCATATGAGATATAAACCTAGAGATGTAATTCAAACGTCCCAGGAATCCTCTAACTTCTTTCTCTGTACGTGGAGCAGGCATTTCTTGTATTGCCCTAACCTTGTCTGGATCTACCTCAATTCCTCGTTGACTGACGATGAAACCAAGCAACTTTCCAGATCGGACACCGAAGGTGCATTTAGCCGGATTCAGCCGTAGTCGAAATTTCCGAAGACGCTCAAATAGCTTTTGCAAGTGGTCTATGTGATCCTCTTCACTTTGGGATTTTGCAATCATATCATCCACATAAACCTCAATTTCCTTGTGCATCATGTCATGGAAAAGAGTGACCATTGCTCTTTGGTAAGTTGTGTAACACCCCGAGAAAATATGATAATTATTTAATTTAAGTTTAATAGTATATTATGATGATAATATGAATGAGAGGGTATTATTTTTCAAAATAAAAGATAAACCATTCATATATATTATTATTAGTATATTTATTAATTTAATTAAATAATTGGAATATTATTGGATTATTATTATTGGAATAATAAAGTTGGAAATTTTATGAATAATCGAGGGTAGAAGAGAGAAATCCAATTTAAGAATTTTGTTATCATAAGAAGGAAGTGGAAAGGCTATAGAGAGTTTTCTATCGGTACGTGAAAACAGAGAAACGACTGGAAAGTGGAGAAAGGGAGAAGAAGAGGCTAGGGCTCAGGAGGAGAATTCACGATTTTTGAAGGTCAAAGAATCAATTGCCGGATTAACTCAGGTAAGGGGGGTTTATCGTCGTTTAATGGGTATTATGGGTTAACATGTAATGGGTAGTGATAAGCCACTGAATTGACCCTAATCAGGATGATGAATGTTGTAAATTGTGATGGATAAATTACGTGAAAACTGTGAATGAACCTATATTTGGATGAGTCGTAATTTTCTGGACGTGTGGCTTTTTACGGAATCAAAATCGGAGGTCCGGAAGTCCTCCAACGGCGAAAAATGCGGGTAATTCTGCATTCTGTTCGTTGTTAGCGCAGGAACAGCTTTCGGTCTTGCGTTAACAGGTTAACCCATGGCGTTAACAGGTTAACACTGTTATAATTTGCCAAAAACGTATTTTGTCTTGCGTTAACGGGTTAACCAAATGCGTTAACAGGTTAACGCTGTTGAAATACTGTCAGAATTGCATTCTGTCTTGCGTTAACAGGTTAACCCAGGGCGTTAACCGGTTAACACTGTGGAAATACTGTTAGAATTGCATTCTGTCTTGCGTTAACAGGTTAACCCAGGGCGTTAACCGGTTAACACTGTTGAAATACTGTTAGAATTGCATTCTGTCTTGCGTTAACAGGTTAACCCAGGGCGTTAACCGATTAACACTGTTGAAATACTGTTAGAATTGCATTCTGTCTTGCGTTAACAGGTTAACCCAGGGCGTTAACCGGTTAACACTGTTGAAATACTGTTAGAATTGCATTCTGTCTTGCGTTAACAGGTTAACCCAGGACGTTAACCGGTTAACACTGTTGAAATACTGAAAAATTGTATTCTGTCTTGCGTTAACAGGTTAACCAAATGCGTTAACGGGTTAACACTGTTTGAAAAGTGAAAAATTGATATTTAAATATTGTGGACATATTTGATGATTGGCCTATATTGGTGTATGATATAGTAGGGATCATTTCCCGTTGTTTTGAGCAGTATAGGTATTAGTAGAGTGTGCTAATACTGTGATTTATTATTTGGCATGACATGATATGCTTCTGTGATAAATATGCTGATGATGTATGATGGTATGCATAATGCTGTGAATATATCTATTATGTATGCAATTGTGGATTGTTGTTGATGTTTGCATGCTAGGTGATTTAGCGTGTATAGCATGGCCTTTATGGTGGTAGCTAATTCCCATGGTGAGGAATTAGTGAGTGAGTCACTAGGTCTCAAATGAGTGGGACTAGTGAGCTTGGTAGCCGTATCTGGGTTTGATCGGTGAGGTTGAACTATGTGTTCACGAATAGTCGGTACCGCATGCATGGAGTCTCATTACATAATGTATGTATGGCGTATAATATGAATGGATGTATTCCAATATTATACGTGTGTTTGGTGTTTGTGTGAGTATGAGTATGAGTTGATGTTGTCGTTGCTGAATGTGTGATATGATTAGGGTGATGAATGTGTTAATTTACTTAACATTACATGATATTTTATAATGCTTGTTATATCGATTGAGGAACTCACCCTTACAACTATGTTTCAGGTAACGAGCAGTGATTGAGTAGAAGCTAGTGCTTGGAGTCTAGTGTAGTTCCTTAGTGAGTCATGCTCTGGTATATGTAACATCGGGACGGGATGTTTTACTTGTTTTCATTTTGGTTGTTGAACAACTTTACATGTAATGTGTTACATGGTTTGTATGTTGTTAGAATTCTATCCGCTGCGTATTGTGCAATGTTTTATTTTGATTAATAAATGAGCATGACAAGATATTTTGGTGAATGGTGTGAAGTGTCAAGTGTGACACCCTGAAATTGCATATCTACTCTGATTTATATTTTGTGTTTAATTAATTATTGGGGTATTTTAGAAGGGTGTTACATTAGTGGTATCAGAGCATAGCCGGTCGAGTCGAGTCGTAATTATTCTGTTTCCCTGTATGTGATGGGTGTTGTGTAACCCTATCAGTACTTATTGTTTTAGCTTGTGGGGTTCTCAGAATAGAGATGGCTGGAAGAGGTAGAGACGATGCTGCGATTTCTGAGGCTCTGGGTATGCTAGCTGGAGTACTTGGAGGGAATCCGAATGTTGTGGGATTGGGAGCTGCTCGTCAACTGAGTGAGTTCCAGAAGAACAATCCTCCAATGTTCAAGGGAGCATACGATCCAGATGGTGCTCAAAAGTGGTTGAAGGAGATCGAGAGGATCTTCCGAGTGACTGAGTGTGCCGATAACCAGAAGGTCAGGTTCGGTACGCATATGCTGTCAGAGGAAGCAGATGATTGGTGGGTTGCTGCCCGCACTGAGTTGGAAGCTGCTGGGAGTGCTGAGATCACTTGGGCGGTGTTCAGAGAGAGATTCCTGAGGAAGTACTTTCCAGAGGATGTCAGAGGAAAGAAAGAGATAGAGTTCTTAGAATTGAAGCAGGGCAACCGGTCTGTTTCTGAGTATGCTGCTAAGTTCACAGAGCTGTCGAAGTATTACACTCCCTATGATGAGGCAGTAGCAGATGGGGCAGAGTTGTTTATGCTGTTTGCGACTTTGGAGGCTAAAGATAAACTGGTGATTTGCGATCTAGCCGTGGTGTGTGATTTTCCTGATGTGTTTCCTGAAGAAGTGAATGAATTACCGCCGGAGCGTGAAGTTGAGTTCTCGATTGATTTGGTACCTGGTACTAGGCCGATGTCGATGGCTCCGTACCGTATGTCTGCTGTTGAGTTAACTGAATTGAAGAGTCAGTTGGAAGATCTGTTGGATAAGAAATTTACTCGTCCGAGTGTGTCACCGTGGGGCGCACCAGTGTTATTGGTTAAGAAGAGAGAAGGTACTATGAGGTTGTGTGTGGACTACAGGCAACTGAATAAAGTGACCATCAAGAATCAGTATCCTTTGCCGAGGATTGATGATTTGATGGATCAGTTGGTTGGTGCGAGCGTGTTCAGTAAAATAGATTTGAGATCGGGGTATCATCAGATACGTGTGAAAACTGAGGATATTCAGAAGACTGCTTTCAGAACAAGGTATGGACATTATGAGTATTCTGTAATGCCTTTTGGTGTGACTAATGCGCCTGGGGTATTTATGGAGTATATGAATAGGATTTTCCATCCGTACCTAGACAAGTTTGTTGTGGTGTTTATTGACGATATTTTGGTGTATTCGAAATCTGAAGAAGAGCATGCTGAACATTTGAGAGTGGTTTTAGGAGTTCTACGAGAAAAGAAGTTATTTGCTAAACTGTCCAAGTTTGAATTTTGGTTAGAAGAGGTTAGTTTTCTTGGTCATGTGGTTTCAAGAGGTGGTGTTGCTGTTGATCCTTCTAAGATAGAAGCGGTATCTAAGTGGGAAGCTCCGAAGTCAGTTTCCGAGATAAGGAGTTTTCTTGGACTTGCAGGTTATTATAGGAAATTCATTGAGGGATTTTCTAAGTTGGCGTTACCGTTGACAATGTTGACTAGAAAGGGGCAAGCGTTTGTTTGGGACTCAAAATGTGAAGAAGGTTTCCAAGAGTTAAAGAGAGGGTTAACTACTGCTCCTATTCTGATATTACCAAGTCCGTCGGAACCATTTGAGGTTTACTGTGATGCTTCATTGTTGGGTTTGGGTGGTGTTTTGATGCAGAATAAGCAGGTTGTAGCTTATGCTTCGAGACAACTGAAGGTTCATGAGAGGAACTATCCGACACACGATTTAGAGTTGGCAGCTGTGGTATTTGTTCTGAAGTTATGGAGGCATTACTTGTACGGGTCAAGATTTGAGGTTTTCAGTGACCATAAAAGTTTAAAGTATTTGTTTGATCAGAAAGAGATGAATATGAGACAGAGGAGATGGTTAGAGTTTCTGAAGGATTATGACTTTGGTTTGAATTACCATCCGGGTAAAGCAAACGTAGTGGCTGATGCATTGAGTCGGAAATCATTGCATATGTCTATGTTAATGGTTAAGGATTTGGATTTAATTGAGCAGTTTAGAGACTTGAGTTTGGTGTGTGAGAGTACTCACAATAGTGTTAAATTAGGGATGTTGAAGTTAACGAGTGGTATTCTGGATGAGATTAGAGAGGGTCAGAAATTCGATGTGCTTTTGGTTGATAAGTTGACTCTAGTAAATCAAGGTCAAGGTGGTGAATTCAGAGTTGATGAGAATGGTGTTTTGAAATTTGGTAATCGGGTGTGTATTCTGGATGTTACCGAACTTAAGAAGAGTATTCTTGAGGAAGGACATCGTAGTGGCCTGAGTATTCATCCTGGGGCTACGAAGATGTATCATGATTTGAAAAAGTTATTTTGGTGGCCGGGAATGAAAAGAGAAATTGTGAGTTTTGTTTATTCTTGTTTGACTTGTCAGAAGTCAAAGATTGAGCATCAGAAGTCGTCTGGGCTAATGCAACCGTTGGCTATTCCAGAGTGGAAGTGGGATAGTATCAGTATGGATTTTGTTTCTGGTTTACCGAGGACAATTAAAATTTTTGAAGCTATTTGGGTGATTGTTGACAGATTGACAAAATCGGCTCATTTCATTCCGATCAGAATGGATTATCCGTTAGAGAGATTAGCTGAGTTGTATATTGAGAAAATTGTAAGTTTGCATGGTATTCCGTTGAGTATTGTTTCGGACAGAGATCCTAGATTTACATTGAAGTTCTGGGAAGGTTTGCAGAGGGCTTTGGGAACTAAGCTGAGATTGAGTTCTGCATATCATCCACAAACTGATGGTCAGACTGAGAGGACGATTCAGTCACTAGAGGATCTTTTGAGGGCTTGTGTTTTGGAAAAGGGAGGTGCTTGGGATTGTTATTTACCTTTGATTGAGTTTACCTACAACAATAGTTTTCATTCGAGCATTGGTATGGTACCGTTTGAAGCTTTGTATGGTAGGAGATGTCGGACACCTTTATGTTGGTATGAGTCCGGTGAGAGTGCTGTGGTTGGACCGGAGATTGTTCAACAAACTACGGAAAAGATTAAGATGATTCAGGAGAAGATGAGGATTGCTCAGAGTCGTCAGAAGAGTTATCACGACAAGAGGAGGAATTCACTTGAGTTTCAAGAGGGAGATCATGTGTTTCTTCGTGTTACTCCGATAACTGGGGTTGGTCGAGCTTTGAAGTCGAAGAAGTTGACACCTCGATTTATTGGTCCTTATCAGATTTTGGAGAGGATGGGGGAGGTAGCCTATCGTATCGCTTTACCGCCGTCACTTGCGAATTTGCATGAGGTTTTTCATGTGTCTCAGTTGAGGAGGTACATTCCTGATCCGTCGCATGTGGTCCAAGTAGATGATGTACAGGTGAGAGATAACCTGACTGTTGAAACATCACCTATGAGGATCGAGGATCGAGAGTTGAAGCAGTTGCGGGGTAAAGAGATTGCTTTGGTAAAGGTAGCTTGGGGAGGACCAGCAGGTGGCAATGTGACTTGGGAACTTGAGAGTCAGATGAAGGAGTCTTATCCAGAGTTATTCGCTTGAGGTATGTTTCGAGGACGAAAACTCTTTTAGTGGGGGAGAGTTGTAACACCCCGATAAAATATGATAATTATTTAATTTAAGTTTAATAGTATATTATGATGATAATATGAATGAGAGGGTATTATTTTTCAAAATAAAAGATAAACCATTCATATATATTATTATTAGTATATTTTGCCTGACATTCATACTGCTGTGTTTCTTTTGCGGTGTAATCCTCGATTGCACCCTGATTTGGAATTCTGACCTGTTTGTTGAATATTGTAAGGACTCACATACTCCCGAAGAGGGTAGCTGGCTAGGTATTCCACTTTATTTGTGGGATACCCTTGTGGAGATTCATCCCGATTACTTAATCGATTTTAATGTGGACCTAATTACTTAATTGATTATAATGTATTAATTTTAATGTGGAGATTCATCCTAATTACATAATTGATTGTAAAATATGGCCTTTGAATATGTGATCTTGGACCTCTCTTTGTTACCCTATGGTATTACAGTATTACGGTATTATGGTCATGTCCCGCGAATATAGGGATACACTTAGCAAGGACCCTTCGGTTAAATCATCATGTCCCTACAAAATAAATCATAGTCCCTCGGATGTTGCCTTCGAATATATGATTTCGTCCCTCGATGACCCTTCGGTGTAGCCAACGGTTAAATGATGATCGTCCCTTCGAATGCTAAGGTATCCTTACAAATGTTGCCTTCAATGACCAATCGATGACCCTTTTACATCCAAAGGATAAAACTACTTACTTCTCAATAGTAAGGACAGTTCTACCCTCCTAAGGATAGGAAATACCCATAAAGACCCTGGGGTAGGTATAACTCTTAATTGCTGATTCACAACCTAAAACATTTTTCCTACATCACCCTTTGCAAAACGTTTACTAGAAAATAACTACTTGGTATACATTCACACTAGAATCATTACCAAGTTATATTTTTCCAAACCGCTTTTCAAAATTAAACGAGATAAATACTTTGTATACATTCATGCAAGAATCATTACAAAGTTAAACTCTCTTTTCAAAACATTTCCTAAGCCGTTCACAAACACTTTTTCAGGCAAGAAAAATAACATAAGTGATCAAGCAATTAAGAGCCCATGGATAACCATGGATACAAAGGGTGCTAACACCTTTCCTTTGTATAATGTACCTCCCGAACCCAAAATCTAAATTAAGGTCTTTCCTGTTCTTTTCCGCCTTTCCTTATTGGATGAAAGAAAAGTCAGTGGCGACTCTTGCTAACCGCGACATTTGCTTTCCAAAGCAAAAACACACGAAGTCAGTTCACCGTATGACAGTAGCATTTCGTGCCAATCCTTATAGGTTTTCACCATTTTCTGCAGGATCTTCTTGATGTTTTTATTAGCGGCTTCAACAGCGCCATTCATCTTTGGACGATATGGTGAAGAGTTATGGTGCTCAATCTTGAAGCTCTCGCATAATTCTTTCATGGTCTTATTGTTCAGATTCGTCCCATTATCTGTGATGATCCGGCTTGGAATTCCATAACGGCAAATGATCTCTTTCTTGAGAAACCGTGCAACCACTTGCTTTGTCACATTAGCATAAGAGGCGGCTTCTACCCATTTGGTAAAGTAATCAATGGCAACTAGGATGAAGCGGTGACCATTGGAAGCTTTAGGCTCGATGGCACCAATCATGTCGATGCCCCACATTGAGAAAGGCCAAGGTGACGTCAAAACATTTAGTAGGGTCGGAGGCACGTGTACCTTGTCAACATAGATTTGGCATTTATGACATTTTCTAGCATAATTGAAGCAGTCGGATTCCATGGTCAACCAGTAATAACCAGCTCTCAAAATCTTCTTGGCCATGGCATGCCCATTGGCATGAGTTCCAAAGGATCCTTCATGAATCTCTTTGATCAACAGGTCCGCTTCACGTCTATCCACGCATCTGAGCAGAATCATGTCGTGGTTTCTCTTGTATAACACATCATTGCTTAAGAAGAATTTGGATGCTAACTTCCTCAATGTTTTCTTGTCAAGGGTTGTTGCATCTGTTGGATATTCTTGATTTTGCAAAAAGCACTTGATGTCGTGAAACCAGGGTTTACCATCGTCTTCGTCTTCAACCGATTGGCAGTAGGCAGGCTCAACTTTTCGCTCAATCTGAATGAGAGGTGCTTCATTATGGAATCTGACTTGGTACATTGAAGCCAACATAGCCAAAGCATCAGCAATTTGATTCTCAGTTCTCGGGATATGACGGAAAGTGATTTCGTCAAAGTATTTTATTAATTCCATGACATAGGCACGGTATGGGATCAACTTGGTATCACGAGTTTCCCATTCGCCCTTGACTTGGTATATCACCAAGGCTGAGTCTCCACATACTTCGAGGATTTTGATTCGGAGATCAATTGCTGCTTCAATGCCTAGGATGCACGCCTCATATGCACGCCTCATAGGATGCACGCCTCATATTCTGCTATATTGTTCATCAGGGAAGTCAAACTTCAACGGCTGGTAATCTTCAACGGGCTGGTTTGCCAAGTAATCAGACAACACACTCCCTTTGATGGCTTTCTGAGACACATATTGGATGTCATACTCAGATAGTAACATCTACCAACGGGTGAGTCTTCCAGTCAAAGCAGGCTTTTCAAAGATGTACTTTATTGGATCCATTTTTGAGATCAACAAAGTAGTGTGGCAAATCATGTACTGTCTTAAACGACGAGCGGCCCATGCTAAAGCACAACAAGTTTTCTCCAAGAGTGAGTATCGGGATTCACAATCGGTAAATCTCTTACTCAGATAATAGATGGCATGTTCCTTTCGATCGGTTTCGTCATGTTATCCCAGCACACATCCCATTGATTTTTCAAGCACAGTTAAGTACATAAAGAGTGGTTTCCCCTGGACAGGTGGAATCAGAATAGGGGGCTCTTGCAGGTATTGTCCGATTTTCTCAAAAGCCATTTGGCAGTCAGAATTCCATTCAACTGCTTGATCTTTTCTGAGCAACTTGAATATAGGTTCACACGAAGCAGTCATATGAGATATAAACCTAGAGATGTAATTCAAACGTCCCAGGAATCCTCTAACTTCTTTCTCTGTACGTGGAGCAGGCATTTCTTGTATTGCCCTAACCTTGTCTGGATCTACCTCAATTCCTCGTTGACTGACGATGAAACCAAGCAACTTTCCAGATCGGACACCGAAGGTGCATTTAGCCGGATTCAGCCGTAGTCGAAATTTCCGAAGACGCTCAAATAGCTTTTGCAAGTGGTCTATGTGATCCTCTTCACTTTGGGATTTTGCAATCATATCATCCACATAAACCTCAATTTCCTTGTGCATCATGTCATGGAAAAGAGTGACCATTGCTCTTTGGTAAGTTGTGTAACACCCCGAGAAAATATGATAATTATTTAATTTAAGTTTAATAGTATATTATGATGATAATATGAATGAGAGGGTATTATTTTTCAAAATAAAAGATAAACCATTCATATATATTATTATTAGTATATTTATTAATTTAATTAAATAATTGGAATATTATTGGATTATTATTATTGGAATAATAAAGTTGGAAATTTTATGAATAATCGAGGGTAGAAGAGAGAAATCCAATTTAAGAATTTTGTTATCATAAGAAGGAAGTGGAAAGGCTATAGAGAGTTTTCTATCGGTACGTGAAAACAGAGAAACGACTGGAAAGTGGAGAAAGGGAGAAGAAGAGGCTAGGGCTCAGGAGGAGAATTCACGATTTTTGAAGGTCAAAGAATCAATTGCCGGATTAACTCAGGTAAGGGGGGTTTATCGTCGTTTAATGGGTATTATGGGTTAACATGTAATGGGTAGTGATAAGCCACTGAATTGACCCTAATCAGGATGATGAATGTTGTAAATTGTGATGGATAAATTACGTGAAAACTGTGAATGAACCTATATTTGGATGAGTCGTAATTTTCTGGACGTGTGGCTTTTTACGGAATCAAAATCGGAGGTCCGGAAGTCCTCCAACGGCGAAAAATGCGGGTAATTCTGCATTCTGTTCGTTGTTAGCGCAGGAACAGCTTTCGGTCTTGCGTTAACAGGTTAACCCATGGCGTTAACAGGTTAACACTGTTATAATTTGCCAAAAACGTATTTTGTCTTGCGTTAACGGGTTAACCAAATGCGTTAACAGGTTAACGCTGTTGAAATACTGTTAGAATTGCATTCTGTCTTGCGTTAACAGGTTAACCCAGGGCGTTAACCGGTTAACACTGTTGAAATACTGTTAGAATTGCATTCTGTCTTGCGTTAACAGGTTAACCCAGGGCGTTAACCGGTTAACACTGTTGAAATACTGTTAGAATTGCATTCTGTCTTGCGTTAACAGGTTAACCCAGGGCGTTAACCGATTAACACTGTTGAAATACTGTTAGAATTGCATTCTGTCTTGCGTTAACAGGTTAACCCAGGGCGTTAACCGGTTAACACTGTTGAAATACTGTTAGAATTGCATTCTGTCTTGCGTTAACAGGTTAACCCAGGACGTTAACCGGTTAACACTGTTGAAATACTGAAAAATTGTATTCTGTCTTGCGTTAACAGGTTAACCAAATGCGTTAACGGGTTAACACTGTTTGAAAAGTGAAAAATTGATATTTAAATATTGTGGACATATTTGATGATTGGCCTATATTGGTGTATGATATAGTAGGGATCATTTCCCGTTGTTTTGAGCAGTATAGGTATTAGTAGAGTGTGCTAATACTGTGATTTATTATTTGGCATGACATGATATGCTTCTGTGATAAATATGCTGATGATGTATGATGGTATGCATAATGCTGTGAATATATCTATTATGTATGCAATTGTGGATTGTTGTTGATGTTTGCATGCTAGGTGATTTAGCGTGTATAGCATGGCCTTTATGGTGGTAGCTAATTCCCATGGTGAGGAATTAGTGAGTGAGTCACTAGGTCTCAAATGAGTGGGACTAGTGAGCTTGGTAGCCGTATCTGGGTTTGATCGGTGAGGTTGAACTATGTGTTCACGAATAGTCGGTACCGCATGCATGGAGTCTCATTACATAATGTATGTATGGCGTATAATATGAATGGATGTATTCCAATATTATACGTGTGTTTGGTGTTTGTGTGAGTATGAGTATGAGTTGATGTTGTCGTTGCTGAATGTGTGATATGATTAGGGTGATGAATGTGTTAATTTACTTAACATTACATGATATTTTATAATGCTTGTTATATCGATTGAGGAACTCACCCTTACAACTATGTTTCAGGTAACGAGCAGTGATTGAGTAGAAGCTAGTGCTTGGAGTCTAGTGTAGTTCCTTAGTGAGTCATGCTCTGGTATATGTAACATCGGGACGGGATGTTTTACTTGTTTTCATTTTGGTTGTTGAACAACTTTACATGTAATGTGTTACATGGTTTGTATGTTGTTAGAATTCTATCCGCTGCGTATTGTGCAATGTTTTATTTTGATTAATAAATGAGCATGACAAGATATTTTGGTGAATGGTGTGAAGTGTCAAGTGTGACACCCTGAAATTGCATATCTACTCTGATTTATATTTTGTGTTTAATTAATTATTGGGGTATTTTAGAAGGGTGTTACATTAGTGGTATCAGAGCATAGCCGGTCGAGTCGAGTCGTAATTATTCTGTTTCCCTGTATGTGATGGGTGTTGTGTAACCCTATCAGTACTTATTGTTTTAGCTTGTGGGGTTCTCAGAATAGAGATGGCTGGAAGAGGTAGAGACGATGCTGCGATTTCTGAGGCTCTGGGTATGCTAGCTGGAGTACTTGGAGGGAATCCGAATGTTGTGGGATTGGGAGCTGCTCGTCAACTGAGTGAGTTCCAGAAGAACAATCCTCCAATGTTCAAGGGAGCATACGATCCAGATGGTGCTCAAAAGTGGTTGAAGGAGATCGAGAGGATCTTCCGAGTGACTGAGTGTGCCGATAACCAGAAGGTCAGGTTCGGTACGCATATGCTGTCAGAGGAAGCAGATGATTGGTGGGTTGCTGCCCGCACTGAGTTGGAAGCTGCTGGGAGTGCTGAGATCACTTGGGCGGTGTTCAGAGAGAGATTCCTGAGGAAGTACTTTCCAGAGGATGTCAGAGGAAAGAAAGAGATAGAGTTCTTAGAATTGAAGCAGGGCAACCGGTCTGTTTCTGAGTATGCTGCTAAGTTCACAGAGCTGTCGAAGTATTACACTCCCTATGATGAGGCAGTAGCAGATGGGGCAGAGTTGTTTATGCTGTTTGCGACTTTGGAGGCTAAAGATAAACTGGTGATTTGCGATCTAGCCGTGGTGTGTGATTTTCCTGATGTGTTTCCTGAAGAAGTGAATGAATTACCGCCGGAGCGTGAAGTTGAGTTCTCGATTGATTTGGTACCTGGTACTAGGCCGATGTCGATGGCTCCGTACCGTATGTCTGCTGTTGAGTTAACTGAATTGAAGAGTCAGTTGGAAGATCTGTTGGATAAGAAATTTACTCGTCCGAGTGTGTCACCGTGGGGCGCACCAGTGTTATTGGTTAAGAAGAGAGAAGGTACTATGAGGTTGTGTGTGGACTACAGGCAACTGAATAAAGTGACCATCAAGAATCAGTATCCTTTGCCGAGGATTGATGATTTGATGGATCAGTTGGTTGGTGCGAGCGTGTTCAGTAAAATAGATTTGAGATCGGGGTATCATCAGATACGTGTGAAAACTGAGGATATTCAGAAGACTGCTTTCAGAACAAGGTATGGACATTATGAGTATTCTGTAATGCCTTTTGGTGTGACTAATGCGCCTGGGGTATTTATGGAGTATATGAATAGGATTTTCCATCCGTACCTAGACAAGTTTGTTGTGGTGTTTATTGACGATATTTTGGTGTATTCGAAATCTGAAGAAGAGCATGCTGAACATTTGAGAGTGGTTTTAGGAGTTCTACGAGAAAAGAAGTTATTTGCTAAACTGTCCAAGTTTGAATTTTGGTTAGAAGAGGTTAGTTTTCTTGGTCATGTGGTTTCAAGAGGTGGTGTTGCTGTTGATCCTTCTAAGATAGAAGCGGTATCTAAGTGGGAAGCTCCGAAGTCAGTTTCCGAGATAAGGAGTTTTCTTGGACTTGCAGGTTATTATAGGAAATTCATTGAGGGATTTTCTAAGTTGGCGTTACCGTTGACAATGTTGACTAGAAAGGGGCAAGCGTTTGTTTGGGACTCAAAATGTGAAGAAGGTTTCCAAGAGTTAAAGAGAGGGTTAACTACTGCTCCTATTCTGATATTACCAAGTCCGTCGGAACCATTTGAGGTTTACTGTGATGCTTCATTGTTGGGTTTGGGTGGTGTTTTGATGCAGAATAAGCAGGTTGTAGCTTATGCTTCGAGACAACTGAAGGTTCATGAGAGGAACTATCCGACACACGATTTAGAGTTGGCAGCTGTGGTATTTGTTCTGAAGTTATGGAGGCATTACTTGTACGGGTCAAGATTTGAGGTTTTCAGTGACCATAAAAGTTTAAAGTATTTGTTTGATCAGAAAGAGATGAATATGAGACAGAGGAGATGGTTAGAGTTTCTGAAGGATTATGACTTTGGTTTGAATTACCATCCGGGTAAAGCAAACGTAGTGGCTGATGCATTGAGTCGGAAATCATTGCATATGTCTATGTTAATGGTTAAGGATTTGGATTTAATTGAGCAGTTTAGAGACTTGAGTTTGGTGTGTGAGAGTACTCACAATAGTGTTAAATTAGGGATGTTGAAGTTAACGAGTGGTATTCTGGATGAGATTAGAGAGGGTCAGAAATTCGATGTGCTTTTGGTTGATAAGTTGACTCTAGTAAATCAAGGTCAAGGTGGTGAATTCAGAGTTGATGAGAATGGTGTTTTGAAATTTGGTAATCGGGTGTGTATTCTGGATGTTACCGAACTTAAGAAGAGTATTCTTGAGGAAGGACATCGTAGTGGCCTGAGTATTCATCCTGGGGCTACGAAGATGTATCATGATTTGAAAAAGTTATTTTGGTGGCCGGGAATGAAAAGAGAAATTGTGAGTTTTGTTTATTCTTGTTTGACTTGTCAGAAGTCAAAGATTGAGCATCAGAAGTCGTCTGGGCTAATGCAACCGTTGGCTATTCCAGAGTGGAAGTGGGATAGTATCAGTATGGATTTTGTTTCTGGTTTACCGAGGACAATTAAAATTTTTGAAGCTATTTGGGTGATTGTTGACAGATTGACAAAATCGGCTCATTTCATTCCGATCAGAATGGATTATCCGTTAGAGAGATTAGCTGAGTTGTATATTGAGAAAATTGTAAGTTTGCATGGTATTCCGTTGAGTATTGTTTCGGACAGAGATCCTAGATTTACATTGAAGTTCTGGGAAGGTTTGCAGAGGGCTTTGGGAACTAAGCTGAGATTGAGTTCTGCATATCATCCACAAACTGATGGTCAGACTGAGAGGACGATTCAGTCACTAGAGGATCTTTTGAGGGCTTGTGTTTTGGAAAAGGGAGGTGCTTGGGATTGTTATTTACCTTTGATTGAGTTTACCTACAACAATAGTTTTCATTCGAGCATTGGTATGGTACCGTTTGAAGCTTTGTATGGTAGGAGATGTCGGACACCTTTATGTTGGTATGAGTCCGGTGAGAGTGCTGTGGTTGGACCGGAGATTGTTCAACAAACTACGGAAAAGATTAAGATGATTCAGGAGAAGATGAGGATTGCTCAGAGTCGTCAGAAGAGTTATCACGACAAGAGGAGGAATTCACTTGAGTTTCAAGAGGGAGATCATGTGTTTCTTCGTGTTACTCCGATAACTGGGGTTGGTCGAGCTTTGAAGTCGAAGAAGTTGACACCTCGATTTATTGGTCCTTATCAGATTTTGGAGAGGATGGGGGAGGTAGCCTATCGTATCGCTTTACCGCCGTCACTTGCGAATTTGCATGAGGTTTTTCATGTGTCTCAGTTGAGGAGGTACATTCCTGATCCGTCGCATGTGGTCCAAGTAGATGATGTACAGGTGAGAGATAACCTGACTGTTGAAACATCACCTATGAGGATCGAGGATCGAGAGTTGAAGCAGTTGCGGGGTAAAGAGATTGCTTTGGTAAAGGTAGCTTGGGGAGGACCAGCAGGTGGCAATGTGACTTGGGAACTTGAGAGTCAGATGAAGGAGTCTTATCCAGAGTTATTCGCTTGAGGTATGTTTCGAGGACGAAAACTCTTTTAGTGGGGGAGAGTTGTAACACCCCGATAAAATATGATAATTATTTAATTTAAGTTTAATAGTATATTATGATGATAATATGAATGAGAGGGTATTATTTTTCAAAATAAAAGATAAACCATTCATATATATTATTATTAGTATATTTTGCCTGACATTCATACTGCTGTGTTTCTTTTGCGGTGTAATCCTCGATTGCACCCTGATTTGGAATTCTGACCTGTTTGTTGAATATTGTAAGGACTCACATACTCCCGAAGAGGGTAGCTGGCTAGGTATTCCACTTTATTTGTGGGATACCCTTGTGGAGATTCATCCCGATTACTTAATCGATTTTAATGTGGACCTAATTACTTAATTGATTGTAATGTATTAATTTTAATGTGGAGATTCATCCTAATTACATAATTGATTGTAAAATATGGCCTTTGAATATGTGATCTTGGACCTCTCTTTGTTACCCTATGGTATTACAGTATTACGGTATTATGGTCATGTCCCGCGAATATAGGGATACACTTAGCAAGGACCCTTCGGTTAAATCATCATGTCCCTACAAAATAAATCATAGTCCCTCGGATGTTGCCTTCGAATATATGATTTCGTCCCTCGATGACCCTTCGGTGTAGCCAACGGTTAAATGATGATCGTCCCTTCGAATGCTAAGGTATCCTTACAAATGTTGCCTTCAATGACCAATCGATGACCCTTTTACATCCAAAGGATAAAACTACTTACTTCTCAATAGTAAGGACAGTTCTACCCTCCTAAGGATAGGAAATACCCATAAAGACCCTGGGGTAGGTATAACTCTTAATTGCTGATTCACAACCTAAAACATTTTTCCTACATCACCCTTTGCAAAACGTTTACTAGAAAATAACTACTTGGTATACATTCACACTAGAATCATTACCAAGTTATATTTTTCCAAACCGCTTTTCAAAATTAAACGAGATAAATACTTTGTATACATTCATGCAAGAATCATTACAAAGTTAAACTCTCTTTTCAAAACATTTCCTAAGCCGTTCACAAACACTTTTTCAGGCAAGAAAAATAACATAAGTGATCAAGCAATTAAGAGCCCATGGATAACCATGGATACAAAGGGTGCTAACACCTTTCCTTTGTATAATGTACCTCCCGAACCCAAAATCTAAATTAAGGTCTTTCCTGTTCTTTTCCGCCTTTCCTTATTGGATGAAAGAAAAGTCGGTGGCGACTCTTGCTAACCGCGACATTTGCTTTCCAAAGCAAAAACACACGAAGTCAGTTCACCGTATGACAGTAGCATTTCGTGCCAATCCTTATAGGTTTTCACCATTTTCTGCAGGATCTTCTTGATGTTTTTATTAGCGGCTTCAACAGCGCCATTCATCTTTGGACGATATGGTGAAGAGTTATGGTGCTCAATCTTGAAGCTCTCGCATAATTCTTTCATGGTCTTATTGTTCAGATTCGTCCCATTATCTGTGATGATCCGGCTTGGAATTCCATAACGGCAAATGATCTCTTTCTTGAGAAACCGTGCAACCACTTGCTTTGTCACATTAGCATAAGAGGCGGCTTCTACCCATTTGGTAAAGTAATCAATGGCAACTAGGATGAAGCGGTGACCATTGGAAGCTTTAGGCTCGATGGCACCAATCATGTCGATGCCCCACATTGAGAAAGGCCAAGGTGACGTCAAAACATTTAGTAGGGTCGGAGGCACGTGTACCTTGTCAACATAGATTTGGCATTTATGACATTTTCTAGCATAATTGAAGCAGTCGGATTCCATGGTCAACCAGTAATAACCAGCTCTCAAAATCTTCTTGGCCATGGCATGCCCATTGGCATGAGTTCCAAAGGATCCTTCATGAATCTCTTTGATCAACAGGTCCGCTTCACGTCTATCCACGCATCTGAGCAGAATCATGTCGTGGTTTCTCTTGTATAACACATCATTGCTTAAGAAGAATTTGGATGCTAACTTCCTCAATGTTTTCTTGTCAAGGGTTGTTGCATCTGTTGGATATTCTTGATTTTGCAAAAAGCACTTGATGTCGTGAAACCAGGGTTTACCATCGTCTTCGTCTTCAACCGATTGGCAGTAGGCAGGCTCAACTTTTCGCTCAATCTGAATGAGAGGTGCTTCATTATGGAATCTGACTTGGTACATTGAAGCCAACATAGCCAAAGCATCAGCAATTTGATTCTCAGTTCTCGGGATATGACGGAAAGTGATTTCGTCAAAGTATTTTATTAATTCCATGACATAGGCACGGTATGGGATCAACTTGGTATCACGAGTTTCCCATTCGCCCTTGACTTGGTATATCACCAAGGCTGAGTCTCCACATACTTCGAGGATTTTGATTCGGAGATCAATTGCTGCTTCAATGCCTAGGATGCACGCCTCATATGCACGCCTCATAGGATGCACGCCTCATATTCTGCTATATTGTTCATCAGGGAAGTCAAACTTCAACGGCTGGTAATCTTCAACGGGCTGGTTTGCCAAGTAATCAGACAACACACTCCCTTTGATGGCTTTCTGAGACACATATTGGATGTCATACTCAGATAGTAACATCTACCAACGGGTGAGTCTTCCAGTCAAAGCAGGCTTTTCAAAGATGTACTTTATTGGATCCATTTTTGAGATCAACAAAGTAGTGTGGCAAATCATGTACTGTCTTAAACGACGAGCGGCCCATGCTAAAGCACAACAAGTTTTCTCCAAGAGTGAGTATCGGGATTCACAATCGGTAAATCTCTTACTCAGATAATAGATGGCATGTTCCTTTCGATCGGTTTCGTCATGTTATCCCAGCACACATCCCATTGATTTTTCAAGCACAGTTAAGTACATAAAGAGTGGTTTCCCCTGGACAGGTGGAATCAGAATAGGGGGCTCTTGCAGGTATTGTCCGATTTTCTCAAAAGCCATTTGGCAGTCAGAATTCCATTCAACTGCTTGATCTTTTCTGAGCAACTTGAATATAGGTTCACACGAAGCAGTCATATGAGATATAAACCTAGAGATGTAATTCAAACGTCCCAGGAATCCTCTAACTTCTTTCTCTGTACGTGGAGCAGGCATTTCTTGTATTGCCCTAACCTTGTCTGGATCTACCTCAATTCCTCGTTGACTGACGATGAAACCAAGCAACTTTCCAGATCGGACACCGAAGGTGCATTTAGCCGGATTCAGCCGTAGTCGAAATTTCCGAAGACGCTCAAATAGCTTTTGCAAGTGGTCTATGTGATCCTCTTCACTTTGGGATTTTGCAATCATATCATCCACATAAACCTCAATTTCCTTGTGCATCATGTCATGGAAAAGAGTGACCATTGCTCTTTGGTAAGTTGTGTAACACCCCGAGAAAATATGATAATTATTTAATTTAAGTTTAATAGTATATTATGATGATAATATGAATGAGAGGGTATTATTTTTCAAAATAAAAGATAAACCATTCATATATATTATTATTAGTATATTTATTAATTTAATTAAATAATTGGAATATTATTGGATTATTATTATTGGAATAATAAAGTTGGAAATTTTATGAATAATCGAGGGTAGAAGAGAGAAATCCAATTTAAGAATTTTGTTATCATAAGAAGGAAGTGGAAAGGCTATAGAGAGTTTTCTATCGGTACGTGAAAACAGAGAAACGACTGGAAAGTGGAGAAAGGGAGAAGAAGAGGCTAGGGCTCAGGAGGAGAATTCACGATTTTTGAAGGTCAAAGAATCAATTGCCGGATTAACTCAGGTAAGGGGGGTTTATCGTCGTTTAATGGGTATTATGGGTTAACATGTAATGGGTAGTGATAAGCCACTGAATTGACCCTAATCAGGATGATGAATGTTGTAAATTGTGATGGATAAATTACGTGAAAACTGTGAATGAACCTATATTTGGATGAGTCGTAATTTTCTGGACGTGTGGCTTTTTACGGAATCAAAATCGGAGGTCCGGAAGTCCTCCAACGGCGAAAAATGCGGGTAATTCTGCATTCTGTTCGTTGTTAGCGCAGGAACAGCTTTCGGTCTTGCGTTAACAGGTTAACCCATGGCGTTAACAGGTTAACACTGTTATAATTTGCCAAAAATGTATTTTGTCTTGCGTTAACGGGTTAACCAAATGCGTTAACAGGTTAACGCTGTTGAAATACTGTTAGAATTGCATTCTGTCTTGCGTTAACAGGTTAACCCAGGGCGTTAACCGGTTAACACTGTTGAAATACTGTTAGAATTGCATTCTGTCTTGCGTTAACAGGTTAACCCAGGGCGTTAACCGGTTAACACTGTTGAAATACTGTTAGAATTGCATTCTGTCTTGCGTTAACAGGTTAACCCAGGGCGTTAACCGATTAACACTGTTGAAATACTGTTAGAATTGCATTCTGTCTTGCGTTAACAGGTTAACCCAGGGCGTTAACCGGTTAACACTGTTGAAATACTGTTAGAATTGCATTCTGTCTTGCGTTAACAGGTTAACCCAGGACGTTAACCGGTTAACACTGTTGAAATACTGAAAAATTGTATTCTGTCTTGCGTTAACAGGTTAACCAAATGCGTTAACGGGTTAACACTGTTTGAAAAGTGAAAAATTGATATTTAAATATTGTGGACATATTTGATGATTGGCCTATATTGGTGTATGATATAGTAGGGATCATTTCCCGTTGTTTTGAGCAGTATAGGTATTAGTAGAGTGTGCTAATACTGTGATTTATTATTTGGCATGACATGATATGCTTCTGTGATAAATATGCTGATGATGTATGATGGTATGCATAATGCTGTGAATATATCTATTATGTATGCAATTGTGGATTGTTGTTGATGTTTGCATGCTAGGTGATTTAGCGTGTATAGCATGGCCTTTATGGTGGTAGCTAATTCCCATGGTGAGGAATTAGTGAGTGAGTCACTAGGTCTCAAATGAGTGGGACTAGTGAGCTTGGTAGCCGTATCTGGGTTTGATCGGTGAGGTTGAACTATGTGTTCACGAATAGTCGGTACCGCATGCATGGAGTCTCATTACATAATGTATGTATGGCGTATAATATGAATGGATGTATTCCAATATTATACGTGTGTTTGGTGTTTGTGTGAGTATGAGTATGAGTTGATGTTGTCGTTGCTGAATGTGTGATATGATTAGGGTGATGAATGTGTTAATTTACTTAACATTATATGATATTTTATAATGCTTGTTATATCGATTGAGGAACTCACCCTTACAACTATGTTTCAGGTAACGAGCAGTGATTGAGTAGAAGCTAGTGCTTGGAGTCTAGTGTAGTTCCTTAGTGAGTCATGCTCTGGTATATGTAACATCGGGACGGGATGTTTTACTTGTTTTCATTTTGGTTGTTGAACAACTTTACATGTAATGTGTTACATGGTTTGTATGTTGTTAGAATTCTATCCGTTGCGTATTGTGCAATGTTTTATTTTGATTAATAAATGAGCATGACAAGATATTTTGGTGAATGGTGTGAAGTGTCAAGTGTGACACCCTGAAATTGCATATCTACTCTGATTTATATTTTGTGTTTAATTAATTATTGGGGTATTTTAGAAGGGTGTTACATTAGTGGTAATATAGGCGCTTGTTGAGCAGGTTGATAGACAGGAGCTTGTGACTGGTTGAAATTTGGTGTGACTGTTGCCACATACGGTTGTTGAACATATTGTACTGGATAAATCGGTTGTTGTTGAGCAAATTGGTGTTGTTTCTTCCAGAATGACTCCTCCTTTGACTGGTTGACACTGCATTTGTATCACCCTCCTTCTTTCTTTGAAATCCTCCAGGAAACTTTTTGGCATTACTACCAGATGTTTCAGAGGTAGTCACCATCTTTCCATTCTTCAATCCCAGCTCGACCTTTAAGCCCATGGCGACCAGGTCAGAGAAGCTCGCAGATACACTACTCACCATTCTTTCATAGAACATAGGTTTGACTGTATCCATGAACTAATCTGCTAACTCCTTCTCAGCTAGAGGTGGTTCGACTTGCGAGGCCACTTCCCTCCATCGTTGCGCGTATTCCTTAAAAGACTCCTTATCTTTCTAGGACATGCTGAGCAATTGCCTCCTATCTGGGGCCATATCCATGTTATACTTATAATGTTGGATGAAAGCATCAGATAAGTCTTGGAAACAACAAATCCTACTCTGATCAAGGCTTAAGTACCATTTAGAGGGAGCACCCCTCAAGCTGTCTTGGAAGCAATGTATCATAAGTTTGTCATCCTCTACATGCGCAGCCATTTTTCGATAGTACATGATAAGGTGACTCTTAGGACACGAGTGACCCTCATACCTATCGAAATCTGGGGTCTTGAACTTCGCAGGAATTATAAGACCTGACACTAAGCACATCTCCTTAGCAGTAGCACCAAAAACTTGGTCACCTTCCATAGCCCTCAATCTTTTTTCAAGCATCTAGTAATTCTCCTTCATCCCTCTTATGTCTTCCTGCCTTTCCTCATCTTCATCTGGAAAGTCCGGAGCATGTTGTTGATCCTCAAAGTAAGGTTGCACATGTGCACGAACGAGAGGAGGTGCGAACGTGTGGACCACTGAATGATTTTCATTGATGGTCGGTAGAGGAGCCGTCTGCTAAGCGGATTGTGCAAAACCAGGGGCGCCTTCAACTGGAGGTGTGAAACCGGGAGGTAAACCATAGGTTGGCCAAGTGGTTGGTATTATCCTTGCAGGTTGGGGTTCAATCGTGGGACCGGCGATTTCTGAAACGACCGTCGTTTGGGCGTCCAACTTTGCCCTGATGACCTGTAGTATCTCCATGACTTGCCCCATGTTTCCACGTAGGTCTTCGAGCTCTGAGCTCACTCACTCCAATTCTTGTTCTTGGTCAGCCATTCTCTGTCTTGCTCTGGCACGAGTATTATACTGGTGTTGAAAATTCAGCGTGAAACTGGAGGAAGAAAGGACAGAATGAGACTCTGTTTTGAAAATGCATGAATGCATGTATGGATGCATTTTGTTTGCAAAACTCTTGGTTAGTTTCAATCATTCATTTCAAAAATGTCACAACACTTGTTCGCAAATATTTAAAATAATAAGGAAATGAAACACAATAAAATGAATCTCAAAAGAGATTTTCATTAATCTCATATCAAAGTTCAAATACAAACAACGTGCTCATGGCTTATGGGCTTTCCGAACCGTAGTAAGGTCGGTAGTTAACCCTTCTAACATTGCCTTACAAAACTTAATGAAATTAAAGACTTGATACGGGGTGTTCTCTGGACATATGCACCAATCAGCTCCTTGCAGCTTCTCAGGTAGCTCTCGCATGATGGAACTCGCAAATCCGGACAGCCTCAGAAATTTGCCCTTCCACTCAGTGTAAAGCCCTTGGAGATCTTGGATGATGTGCAAGTCTTCAGCCTTGGTCACCTCTATGTCCCTATAGAGGTTTCTCCAATATCTGCATTCACCTAGCAACACCATATAGGTAGCATCCTGATCCTCACCTTCAAGTGCCTGGATTCTAGCATCGGCTCGTTCCAAATGATATTTCAACCGTGTGCAAACTCTTTCTGACTCTTCAGTCTTCAGCTTCTTGCGTTCCAGAGTATCCTTGTATTTCTGAATGGTATTCTCCAGTTCACGAGTACGAATCTCAGAAATCAGTCGTGCTTCCCTTTTCATTTCAAGGGTCAGTTCCATAGTCTTGTTGAGTTTTTGAATCCGGAGTAAAGCTCTATCCAACTCATCTTCCTTTGATTTGAACATAGATTTAGTGCTATAGAGCGCTTGTCCAAACTTTTCTCTCCTTGCTTCAGACTCTCTAGCTCTTTTGTTGGAAATTTCAAGCTCTTTGTCCTTCTTTTGTTGACCGTCTTTCAAGTTCCCATTCTCTATCGAGACTCGCCCAAGCTTGATTCTCAAATCGGCATTTTCCAACTCCAACTCCTTGACACGGGCATTGAGCTTCTCTACATCTTCAGGTAATATGGGTTCTGGCTCAGGAACCAATGGATAGATAGAAGGATCAAATGGAAAAGGGAGTTTAATCATCTGAACCCTCTCTCTAACCCAACAAGTGTAAGGCTCTTGGGCAATGACATTTCTCTTACTCAACTCCTTACCTTTTCTGATAACTGCTTGCCAAGACCTCTTGATCTTTTTCGCCATGGGATGATCCGCTTCAGCACTATGTAAGATGAAAGGCTCTAGAGCTTCAACTTTTGGAGGGCCATTCATAGGGTACCCATGCTACCTCAGAGACAACACAGGGTTATAGTTGATGCAACCCTTGGTTCCTATCAAAGGCACATTGGGGAAGTCTCTAATGCTGACAATCACATTCTCGGTTTCCCAATCCCTGATATACCATTTAACATGACTGGAGGTAAGGGAAGCTAACTTCTGGAAGGGCTTGAGTTCCTTTGAGACAAAAGGACCTTCTTCGGGCATATGGGATCTAAATCAGGCATGCAACAACTGCTCACAACATAAGACGATTCCTCCCTTCTTCTCATGACGATCATGGAGAGTGTAGTAGAGATCTTCCAAGAGGAACGGTACAGGGTTACCAGAGAGGAAAATTCTCACCGCCAGGTGGTCCACAAAATGGTCAATATTTGGGAAGAGAACTATCCCATATACCAACACGGCTAACACAACATAAAAGGCTTCCCAATTCCCTTCTTTTTCCATCTTCTTGGCCTGATCTTCCAAGAACTTCCTAGAAAAACCACTGAAAGGTCCTTTCACATCCCAATTGTCCATGACTTCAGAAACTTTCAGACCCAAAGCTGAAGATATCCTCTTGGGAGGAATATCTTCATCGAGCTTAGGAAATGGATTATGATCCTTAAAATTCCGACCTATGATCCTCTCAACCTCCTCCAAGGTAGGAGCCAACTGGAAGTCAGAAAACGTGAAACAACGTAGAGGTGGATCATAGAACTGAGCAATAGTCACTGCGGTCATCATATCTATCTTCTCATTTAGGATGTCCAGAATTCTTCCATAGTTTTGTACAAAGCTGTTGAGTTTGATTGGTGTTATTTTGGCACTCAACTTCTGCAGGCTGGTAAGGTCCACGTTCTTGTATTTGAACTGAGAAGTGCCTCTTCTCTCAGGGTTCATCTTGCTAACAAGTCTTGGATTCCTGAAATAATGCGAAACAAACTAAGAGTTTTGCTTTTTATGCGTATGCAATGAATGGATGGATGCAATGTTTTTTTCTTTTTTCTTTAGATAGGTTCAAAGGTCGGAGGTAAGGATAAATTTGATTGCTTTTCAAAAACGGGGTTCTCACCGGGTATAATCTAGGGCTTTGTTACAAAGGATCCCCAGAGTCATTGATTCACAAGAATGTTTGACGCTTACGGGAAATACTTTCCGGTTGTCAACTCCATCAAGGGAATCTATTCTGGGTGAGGTTCTCGTACCGACTCTTACGAAGTATTCACCTCGGGAGTCCGTACTACGCAACCATCGACTGGGTTCTAGACAGGGTACTCAGAGTCATGGATTCAAAAGACTGTTTGACGCTTACGGAAAATACTTTCCGGTCATCAACTCCATCTAGGGAATCTATTCTGAGCGAGGTTCTCGTATCGATTCTTACGAAGTATTTACCTCGGGAATCCATACTACGCAACCATCATTTCTAGTTGGCCAGAGGTTCAATGTTCTAAAAGGTCCTTAGAGTCATAGACCCCTTTGAAACATCGAAGCTTACGAGGTATACACCTCGGGCGACAATATTTGCAAAAGAATCTACTCTAAGTGAGGTTCTCATACCGACTCTTACGAAGTATTCACCTCGGGAGCCCGTACTACTCAACCATCGTCCTATCTTATGTTTTTTTTTCTCTAGACTCGGGTGTAGAGTCTTTCCCACATGGTTTGCAATCAAATACCCAAATACCAACAATCACAATAGAACCAATATACAACAGATATATCAATATAATAATAAAGATAATAAAAAGCAATAAATAAGGAAAAGCCACACAATTAAACAAACAAAGGCACACAGACGTCCTAACTAGGCTTGACTCACTTAGGGATTGGGTGTGATCCCCAGCAGAGTCGCCATCTGTCGCACCTTGAAAAAATGGGGATACGACTTTAAAGCAAAGCGCGATCGCACGCTCGCAATGATGGACTGAACAGAGTCGCCACCGAACTTTATTTATTCCCAAAAATGGGAAAGGGAAAATATCGATAAAACCCCTAAAAGAAAGGATAAGATATGGTCATCGCAACCAATATCAGGGTTCGGGAGTCGATTACGCAAGGGGAAGGTATTAGCACCCCTCACGTCCATTG
Organism: Lathyrus oleraceus; assembly: GCF_024323335.1. Classification (NCBI taxonomy): domain Eukaryota; kingdom Viridiplantae; phylum Streptophyta; class Magnoliopsida; order Fabales; family Fabaceae; genus Lathyrus; species Lathyrus oleraceus. Next base: position 262,128,224 of record NC_066580.1, read on the forward strand.
TACTCAACGGGAACCATTAGGTTAGTTGTGTGCGTTAGTGTCAATTGAAATATTAGGCTTTTCGAATTATTAGGTGGGAAAGAAAGAAAGGATGAGAAGAAAATGTTTTTGGATTTTTGTCGAAGGACTAAACCTAAGTTTTTTATTAGTGGGCCTGACAAGATTTAAAAAATCCTGCTCCTACGTATCTCAAAAGAGAAATCAAGGCTTACGTAGTTCTGGGTAGAAAAATGTTTGTTTGTTGGTCGATTTTAGCGAAAGCTATATTGTAGTAATCGACGAAAACATTGTTTTACCCAAAACAGATGAGGAGTGGACGCATACCACACATCGAACAAATTTATAAATCTACATTCGGAAAAGCGTCACTTATCTCGACTCAACAATCGTGGCCGAAACATTGTTTTACATCACCTTAAGAGAATATATCTTTCGTTTATGAAAAAGGTTTTTGATTAATCGCACGGTGGCGAGAAAGAGTTTGATTGGTTGGATGTATTTTGAGTGATGGCGAGAACTTGGATGAGCGAGATATACATCTCGAATCCTAGCCTCAGGAGTGCACGGTATACACCATGTTCCATTTCCATCTTTATTGAAAGAGGTTAAGATAGGAATTAAGTATTTTGGAATTTGATTGAGAAAGGGTTTGAAGAGACCGCATTGACAATTTTAGACGATGGCGAGAGCCAAGATAGGCGAGGCATACGTCTCGAATCTTGATCTCAGGAGTGCACGGTATACACCATGTTCCATTTCCACCTTTATTGAAAAAGTGTTAAATAAGAATTAGGTATTTTGAGTTTTGTTGTGAAAATGACTTGACCCTAGATCAAGTATTGATGAACGTTTAAGAGAAATTTGAATGAGTGTTTGAGAGAAAACAAAGTGAATAAATTTGGATGATGGCGAGAGCTAGGATTGGCGAGATATACATCCCGAATCCTAGTCTCAAGAGTGCGCGGTATACACCACGTTCCACTTCCATCTTATTGAAAAAGTCTTAATTATGAATTAATATTTTTTGAGTTTTTATTAAGAAAACTGGCTTGACGTTGAATCAAGCGTTTGATGAAAGTTTGAAAGAAATGGAATAGAATAGGAGGGAGAAATGAATTGATTTATTTATTGAGAAAATACTCGACGTTGGATCGAGTCATTATTTTTGATCTTTTGGAAATGGTTGATTTTATTCTTGTGTTAGTATCTAACTAAACAGTCAAACAAATAAAGAAATAAAACAGTACAAAATTATTACACATCGGGGGAGTGGGGTACATTTTGTCAAAATAGGGATTCAAAATCATGAAATAATTAAATCGGGCCCAAACAACAAATAATGCAATGAATAAGTGTAAGTGCAAGAGAACTGGCTCATTGTAAGAAAGCCCAAGAGTAAGCTATGTGAGGTTGATGACGATGCTTAAAAAGCAATCGACTTACAAGGGTATGGAAATGGGTATTAATAACCTAAAATTAAAATAAATAGCAAGGTACTATATAGAAAAAGAAATTAAATAAAATAATAAACATAACAAATATAAACACAAAAATTGGCTATCCCCAAGTATCAAACCCGCTCCACTAAAGACCCTGAAACTGCCCTCTCTCCACTAGGCCAATTATGATTAATTATTATTTTAATGCTAATTCAGATAAGTAAATCAAAATAGATTAAAAATTAGAATTAAAAATAAAAACTAAGATAAAAAAAAGTCTGTTGGACTACCAAGAAAAAACAAGAAATTAAACCCAGCCGCTTGGCTGTTGGGTTCTAGAGGCTAATGGATTGGGAATCAAAAAGCAATTAAATACTATACACCATTTAATAATAATAATAATAAAAAAGCAGAGGAATACTAAACGTATTAGATTCTTAAATGATTTTCTAATATCTTAAAGGTTTGTTTTGCTTAAAATAAATAAAAGAAAAACAAAAACGGGAGCAACAGTAACAGATTTTGTCACTCCCTCTCTCAACAACTTCTGTTTCTCTCAAGCGCTCCCTCAATCTCGCTCTCAACTTGTCCCTCAATCTCTCTTACGCTCACTCAAACGTTCATCCGTCTCTCACAATCGCTCACTGCTCTCAATCGCACACGATACTACCCAAGAAATACACGAATCTACGGTTTCAAAAGAGAGTCGAGTGAAAATCTCACCTTCGATGGTGACAACGGCTCAGGTGATGCTTAAATCCTCTTCCTTCGCCTCTCCAAATACCGATTTCTTTTTGATTTGGGGATTAGGGTTCTTGGTGGAGTTTTGTCCGCCTCTCAATTTTTTCCTCTCTTTTCTTCTCTAATTCTCACCTTCCCTTTTTATATCTTGCAGATTAGGGTTTCAATTTGGTCTTTGGTGATCCAAGAAGTATCTCTGCAAAGTCCTTTCGGTGCTCAGAATTTGGATCGGTCTCTTTGATGCTTGGACTTGGAAACGGTAATCTGAGTCTGTGCTTTTCCTTTGAATTTTTGTCTCCATTCCATTTTGGGATTATTTCTTGAATTTTAACGCTTTTCTGATTTAATTTGTTTTTACTGCAGTGAAACTTTGGAGTAAAAGCTTCTTCATTCGATGACTGTTATGGTTTTTCGTTACGCAGGTCTTGGAAGGCAACTTTAGGACCTTGATGAATGTTATTCCCACATAACTCGGACAAAATGCCAGCTGAAACCAGTCGCTTCTTCGAATTTGGGCGCTTTGCAAGCACCAAAGAGGACTCCAAGAAGAGAAATTTTCGGTTGATTTCACACGAGGGGCCAGGTAGAAAATCCATCATTTGCTGCACAAAATCTCTCTGTTGTATGTCTTTCTCATTGTCTAATGCTTGATATAATGTTTCGCTTGACTGGTCTTTTGTTGCCATTGCCAAGCTGTTTTCTTCCTTTCCTGTGTGAGTTCTTTCTGAAATTTGTTTATCTCTGCCTCCACAGGATATGCTAATATTTTCTTGGTCTCCATCTTGTCAGCAGCATCAAAGTTTTACCACTCTACATCAAAGTCCTGTTATCAAGTTGCATCAAAGCTCTATTCGCTAAATCAGACACATACACCAGGGGTTCCGAAACAACAAATAACTTCTCTGATTCAAATCATGTTTATTGTTATGGACACTTCAAACCTTGCCGCATTGGATAATGGACGGGTTCTTTCCAATTTCATTGGAAAGAAAGTAAGAACAGGGGTTTAGGTGAATCAATCTGATGGGGCGGTGATCACAAGAAAACCCTCTGATGATTTTCAGATAACCGTGAAAGGGTTATCATCATAAGTTCCTGTCTTTGAATTATGTTGAGGTCATTGGCATTGTCAAGAATAGCAACACTATCAGCGTTGTGATATTTACAGACCTTGGCGTCACATTTGGTGCCAACTCTTATGACCAATCATACTAACTTGCAAATGGCGAATTCATAAGTCTGTTTCTTTAAGGATCTTGAAGATTGCTCCATCAGTTACTGGATGGTTTTGAGCCACAAATTTTTTTTTGCCAAAGAATCCGCATATTGTTTTCAAGCATTTTAGGATAGGAACTAATATAATGTATGTGTTTATTCCTTGAGGATCCAGACATGTGTTGTGTTTGAACTGAGCTGTTTGAACTGAACATATTTAAATAGAACATATTAAAGACTTGGTCTTTATCCAACAATTCACGACAGTGTCACGTATTCACCACCTAAGTCTTTAATATGTTCTATTTAAATAGTATACAACAGCGCCATTGATTCAATAGACATTGAAATAATGCGCCATTGATTCAATAGACATTGAGGTAATGTAAATTGGGGTTTCTACTGACTATAACACAAAAGTGAGCTTGTACCAACAGTGTCGATAACAACAACATTGAATCTTAAAGTTAAACTAAATAAAAGCCAATTGAACAAAAGTCTCAAGTGACTTCACTCCATTATGTTCCGTTCCATTAAGTTGATCATCTCCCAAATGCAGTCACGAAGCCTCTTACTCTGTTCTTAACCAAAGCAAATAAACTCAAAGATGTGTAAAACATATTGCCACACACCCTTTTTACACAACTTGATCCATCACATGTTTCCGGGTGTAAGCTTCTCAGTGCAGCTGGACTGGTTATTACACCCAAGCAATAATTGATTTTATCACATGATCAAAGGTCCCATGTCTTGCTTGACCAAGGGAAAATAATCACTCCATCTCGAGACAACATGGCGAGGCCCAAAGATTTATGGAATAGACTCGTGACCAAATGAAATGGTCATGAGGAGAAAAGAAAAATGAATGAGTGATGGAAAAATTTCAGGGCCAAAATCGGGGTATGACAGTGGGGATTCAGAAAGGTGGAACCCTCTCCACTGACTGGCCGGACAAAAGATCTTGGGCTTTTGTTCTGAAGCATCAGCACGTAGTGCGAGCGAAAAGAACGACACACTGAATAACGGGGGATTGATTACTAATCCCTTTTATCCGTCAATTGCCTCTTCGTGGAGGTCTTTAGCACTGGTGCCTCCTTTTGGAGGTCTTTGGGCACAAAAGTAAACAAACAAAAGAAAACATTGCCTCCTATCAAGGTCTTCCAGCTAAGAAAGCGGTAAAATGCGGGAAAGATAAAGGGATCAAGAGGTCTACCACACGGATAAAGATCCGAAGTAATAACAGCTAAAGAAATAAGAAACCCAGAGATCTCTCGAGCTGGCACCATCAAAGAAAGCAAGTCAATACAGGTAATCAGAATAAATCTCCAAATGGTATCCCACAAATAAAATGGAATGCCAAGCAAGCTATCCTTTCAGGAGTCATGCGAGCCCTCACAAAAAACTGATTGGGGAGGATCGATTGAAATTGAATTGCACCGTTGGCTTTGCAGAACAATCTTAGGGTTTATATGAGAGGGAATTGGTTCTTTGCAGATGAGTTCCCTTCAGTCTCTGGAGGTTGCTCTGAATTAGTTAGAATCTCTCTAGGGTTTTTCCACTGATTTTTTTTAGAATTTATAACCTGATTTTCGTGGCTTTGTGGGCTCAAATGAGGGAGGTCCAAGTCCAAGATTTTTCTGTTATATTTTATTTATTTATTTACTTTTTTTTTGTTTTTTTTGTTTTTATTATTATTATTATTATTATTATTTATTTTTTATTTTCAAAACGCGTGGGCTTCGCCTAACGAGCATGACAGTTCAAGAAATTCCTCTGAGCGTAGGTGATTCTGGTGGCTTTTCTTGGGACTCGCTAGGCGATCCATTCTGCTCGCCTAGCGAGCATGACAGCTCATGAACAAACTTTTGCTCCTTAAAGATTAATGTTTTGACTGATGAATAGACCCCATTTGAACATGTTGGAAGTATCTCAAGCCATTCCCTTGTGTTGACTGATCACCTAGGTAGGACCCACAAAGTGTCTTGGATGATATTCAAGCTTCTTGGATCTAATTCTGATTGACACGATGAAATGCAATATGAAATGTTAAATGACCTAAAAATGAATGCATGAATGAGGGGGACAAATTTTGAGGTATTACACCTTCCAAGAGAAACCCCAAACTTATTCTTTTTCATACAACTTTAGAACTAAAAATTTCTACCTAACTCCAAAGAGAGGGTAGAAAGATGTAATGTTTCAAGTCATATGGCTAATTCATAAGGCTACGTCACTAGAAGAAAGGCTAAGCTTAAAGTGGTTAACAAATGACTTTATCAATTATTACAAGGTGGTTTTAAAAAAAGGCTCAGAGTTCAAAGCAAATAACCGCCTCTCTGTGTGTAAATCAAACCAGACAAATTGAATTAGAAATGGTTCAAACTTGATAAAGTAATAACGCATGGATACACTCAGTGAAAGGAATAGTAAATAATGGAAGTTATTTGGCTCAAATCTTACTAGTTAAGGTATCTAAAGGATGAGCACGAGTCTGTTGATTCCTTTCTCATCCTTTGCTTTCAGTTTGTAAGTCACTTTCCTGACGATCAAGTTTCATCTGATGGTGCTTTTGGTTAATATGTTCAATACTAAAGTTGCATTTTTTGTAAATATGAAAGAAACAGCATTAGCAAAGTCATTCATTAAAGATAACATAAATAATGTCTGGGAAACATGTGAGAGTGGCTAATTCCTCTTATTGAATCTAACTATCAATATAAATTAAATTCAATGAGTTTCCTCCCATCTAACGCTTCTTTACCGTCATTAGTGTGACGATCCATGCCTAAGGCACGTCAGGCGCTAAGGATACCCTCATGCCAGATAATTGTCCTTTATTCCTTCCATTGTCGTCCTTGATACCTTTGCCTTCAATCTTGTAGCCTATTTCCAGATCATCTACATACGATGTCCATTCATAAGCAATAAACACCACTTTTCATTATTGAACTTCAAGCTAAGTTTGCTTGTTTCCAAATCTATTAACGCTTTCCCGGTTGCCAAGAATGGGCATCCGAGAATAACTGAACCACATGTGTCTCTTTCATATCTACTACCACAAAATCTGCAGAAAAAACTAGACTGTTGATATGTACTAACACATCTTGTAAAACACCATAAGGATGAGTAACAGATAAATTAACTAACTTGAGAGTTATATTACTAGGTATGATCTCTCCCAAATTTAATTATTTCACTTTATTAATAGGCATTAAATTGATACTCGACCCTAGATCACATATGAACACTTGAACTGATACCTTAGGATGAACAATGAAGGTATATGTGTGTTAGAAACCTCTAGGCACTGCATGTTAAATTTGACTAGTTAGAAAAATCAATTGCATGTTTAAGACTCATAGTCAAAGAATTAGTACACTTAGATGTTCATATGGCTTACTAATACAATGTATGAATGGAACATTAAAATTGTGTGAATTCTATCATATTACCTAGCAAAATGCATTCCATGTATGTTTTTTTATTAATTATTTCAAATGACTTTAGAAAGACCAAAATTGGAAGAAAGAGACAAAATTCAGGCATAAGATCATCTGCCATACCTTATGATGTGCACAGGTTCAGAAGCCACATTCATGAAAAATTATTTACTTAGTTGGAAAGTTGCAACTTAATACTAAAAGAATATGGTTGAGTTGGAAGATCTAGGGGAATACTCTGATGTGGTGCAGGAAATAAATGCACGAGGTTGGGGTGTTCTAGCACTACCTTCTGAACTTGTCAACGTTGCCATTGTCCGAGAATTCTATGCGAATGCCAAACCTATTGAGGAAACATCAATAATAAAGGGTTATTGGGTTTGGGGCCGACGATTCCCGTTTGATAAAAATGCTATCAATGACTACATAAAAGATCATTATGTGGCAAGCCTAAAGAGGTTTAATCCCTTTGCAATTCAAGCAACTAAAGTTAATATGAACTATGATGAGATAGCTGCTGATATTTGTGAAGCAGTGAAGACCTATAATTTTGGACGGGACAAACACCTCATCTGTTTATAGAGACCTAACGACCATCTAAGTCCAATTTTGGATGACATTGCTTAATCAAAATGTTACTTTTGTTTACCTCACGTCATCAACAACCTTACAAACCATATAGTTAATTTTGTATATTGTGAAATGGAAACAAGTTTGCATAGCAAAAACGATCTCTAACAAAATTTGGAAGACTGTAGATTCACCGAAAAGACATGCCATTAGCTTTCTAGGATTGATCATGGGATTGTGCAAACATCTTGGTGTAGACATCCCCAACAACCATCATGCACAGTAAAAGCCAAAGCTTTATAATGCCTTTGTCGCGCAATATTATACATGTCGTAGAGAGAGGATACCTCAAAAGATCCTCATGCTGAAACAGATGGACACCAATATGGAGCAATAAACTTTAATAACATGGATCCTACTATGGGAGCTTATTTTTCATTTGGTTGGGATGCCACTAAAGCATACCACATATGTATGATATATATTAATGAATCATTAAAGAGGTTGAAGCCTAGGATGCAAGAGCCACATGCTCTATATGAGCCCATACCTACTCAAGTTGAATTTATCAGCTACTTGCAATGGCCTTATAATAAGCCATTCTACTATGAGTGAGGGAAATGGTGATGCAAGTGGAAGTGTAGCAGCATATAAACATGCACAAGCCACAGAAAGTGACGAGGATGAAGAATATAGTAAATAAGAAGATGATGAGTAGACAACTATTAAAAGTGATGACTAGACCAATGTTACAATTTGCCACATCACCGTAACGTTTATTTTATCGCTTTAAGTTAATTACTCATTGAGCATTATTTGCTAGTTTGTGTTTGTTGAATTTTATGTATATGTTACTAATAATTAATCATAATTAGTTGAATGAAAAGCAATAGGAAAAGTCTACTTCCAATGATAATACACACACAAAATCAATTGAAGGAATTTGTCGAACACTTATTGTGCAATCACTATTGTTTGGAATTTTATGTGGTATTGTTGATATTAAAAACTAATCACAACATAACCAATTGTGATCAACTCAATAACACCAATTTCAAAATGTAATAAACAATTTGATCAAACGATCGATGAAATCGACAATTTGCAAACCGAAAATAAAAGATATATATATATATATATATATATATATATATATATATATATATATATATATATATATATATATATATATATATATATATATATATATATATATATATATATATATATATATATATATATATATATATATATATATATATATATATATATATATATATATATATATATATATAGAGAGAGAGAGAGAGAGAGAGAGAGAGAGAGAGAGAGAGAGAGAGAGAGAGAGAGTACACAAGGATTTGTTTAGGCAGTTCCCTAATATGCCTCGCTATAGGTATGTATGCCCTCAATTCGAATTCAAATTGAGATAGTGTAATATATCTTACTTTGCAAATATATGAATACAAAAGATATGTAGCAATCCAACCCTATAAATCCTAAGGTTGATGTTGATTCTGACACCTTCTCTCCCCCTGTCAAAGCTTGATCAAGTAACCAACAATGCTGCTTCGATTCACTGTTTCACGCTACTTCTTTGCAAGAAACCCTTTATTCTTCAAAGCTTTCACTCGATCGAATCCCAAATGCACACTTTTTGAAACCCAAGATTTACCAATGCGATCCACCATCCTACATTACTCCTTTGCAAGAACCTCCCGTTCTTCAAAGACTTCACTTGATCGAATCCATGTTGCATAATCTTGTCCAAAACATTCAAACTCTAAAATAGCTTGAAGAAAAACCCATCTCAATTTTCTGATTTGAAACCCTCAAAGTTCTCAACCCAATTTACAGTCTAGTCGACCTAAATTGAATGTTATCAATCATCCAATAAAAAAATGATTATGTGTAGTTTGATTGTGTGTATGTATAGAAAAAGGTTGAAGACAATGAGAATGTTTTGAAATCCTGATTTCGTATAGGTTTTACACTCTATAAACCTTTTTAGAAAATGATGCATGTATGAAGTATTTATATGCATGCATGTTTGGAAGCAAAAAGAATGCAAAAGATTTGAGAAAATTGTGAATTTTTGGAAAATTTCGTTACATAAGTCAACTTGTGAAAGCCATATGCGGACATGTTCGACGCATATGCCGACCTATATAGGTCATGTGTCGACTTGTAAAGGTCATGTGCTGCTTATGTGCCGACCTGTAGAGGCGACACATCTGATAGAGCCTATAAGCTTTAAACAATGCAGTAAATAAATCGACTTGTACAACAAATGTGTCAACACATAGACACAAATTTTCTTCTATGTGTCGACCTGTAATATGCATGTGTCGACCTAGAGTTCATGTTTTTCACAAATGTTTTTGATGCATGAAACCTTTTCCAGCTTATTTCCAAATACTTTTATGCTTCCTAATGCTAAGATGCACATTGAGAATCAGAGGATATCATCCAATATACATTAACGCAAAAGTATCCTAGTTTTGACATCATACAAAACACATATAATGGACAGTTGCACTCACATGATCTTCTCTCACATCCTCAAAATAAAACATTCATAAGCATCACGTGTGTCTTTCCAAACAAAAGCAAGACTGATGGCAAAATGGTACAATTAAGTTGAAGGAATTGACTATGAGGAGACATGTTCTTCCATAGCCTGTCTCGAAGCGATTCAACTCCTTTTAGCATTCACATGCTACTTGGATTTTAAATTGTATCAGATGGACGTTAAGTCCATCTTCTTTAACGATTTTACTAATGAAGAGGTATTCGTTTCTCAAACTCCGAGTTTTGAGGACCATGAAAACCCTAACTATGTTTTTAAACTAAAAAAAGCTCTCTATGTTCTTAAACAAGCTCACAGAGCTTGTTATGAGTGTCTTAATAGCTTCTTGCTAAGGAAATGATTTAATCGTGGAACCATAAATACTACATTATTTATAAAATGAAAGGTAAATCATATTCTTTTAGTTCAGATTTATGTAGACAATATTATTTTCAGTTCTACTAATGAGTCTTTGTATAGATAATTTTTTAGCATCATGAATGGTGAGTTTGAGATGTCCCTAATGGGGGAACTCAATTGTTTCTTGGGCGTACACATCAAACAAACTAATTAAGACATATTCATTAGCCAAATAAAGTACTGCTTGAAGCTGCTAAAAATTATAATGTAAAAGCTTCAAAATCCATCTCACCCTAATGATTTTAATCCTTCTGATTAGAAGGATAAACAATGACCGAAGATCGAGATCACCAAATACATATGTATTATTGGAACTTTGCTCCATTTATCAGCAAGTCATACTGATATAATATTTAGTGTGTATATACGTCGATTTTAAACTTATGATAAGAAATTCAATTTTAGATTGTTATACGCATTTTAAAATATCTTAATGAAACTTTAAATGATGGTTTTTTTAGTATTACGAGGGTAACAAGTATAACTTAGTAGACTTCTGTACAAATCAAATAAAAAAAGTATTAATCGTAATTGTCACATTTTTTAAAACAACTTGATTTTTTAGAAAAAAATAACGACACAACATTGCTCTTTCTACGACCAAGTTCAAGTATCTAGCTGCTCACAACTTTTGTGCACAAGTATAGACTCCTCATTTTTAGAGAAATAGGTTGTAACAAGTGTATATCCATTTTACATGACTGAATCTTGTTTTGTTAGTAAATTAAATCAAACGACATAGTGTATGGCTGAAATGGCATAATCTAGACCTTTCAAATAGACACAAATGCTGCCAAATCGTTTACTTCTTTCTAGAACCATCCGCCACATCTCTCCATAAACCCTTCTCTCGCTCGCATTCCACTTTCAAAAGGGTTTTTTCATTTCCAATTCTCTCTCTCTCTCTCTCAAGAGATAACGTTAACAATACACACAAAAATGGATCCTGTTCTTAGCAGAAGCATGACAACCGCCTCTCTCGCCACCCTCCCTTCTTCCTCCTCCTTTACACTCTCCAGATCTTCTCCCGCTCTCAGAACTGCCTTTCTCCCCCCTCAACCCCCTCGCAGAAAGTGCTTCTCTTCCAACGCAGCCGCGTTGAAGTGTAAGCACCATGATAGAAGACGAAACGGAAGATTCTCCGTGCGTTGTGAGGCTGCTGTTGCAGAGCCAGAAGAGGCCACCGGCGAGAAGTTTGAATACCAAGCTGAGGTGGGTTTTGAGTTCTCATGTAATTTATCAGCTTATGTACTTTTAGAACTTATGGGTCGCGGTTTTTGGATTGTTAGTTGGTTAAAGTTTCAATTTTTTCTTGTCGATTGTTTGAAATTTCTACCTGTGAATGGACATGAAAGGTTTAATCTTTAAAGGGTTATTGAGTTTTGCTTCGGAATTCAATTATAGTTTGTTGTTTTTTGCAGGTGAGCCGGTTGATGGATTTGATTGTTCACAGTCTTTATAGTCACAAGGAGGTTTTTCTTCGAGAACTTGTGAGGTAATTTGAAATTTTACAACCTAATCCATTTCATTCTTACACTGATTTGAAGAATGTTACAGTTGACTTAATTGTTTACTGCTTTTAGTTTATTAATTCTCTGTGTTTGTTGTGTTGGACTTCATTTGTGTTTGTTTGTTACTCTTGTTTATTTCCTCTATGATTTTTGCATCAATATTTCACCCTAGTTGTGTTGATTTTTTTTTGTGGTTGCTTGTTACTTTTGTTTCTTTCCTATTTCACTTTTGCATCAATGTTTCACTATAATTACATGTGCGTGCAGTGCAGTACTTTGATTCTGTTTTATTGTTTTTTTCTCGAGTTCAGCAATGCTAGTGATGCTTTGGACAAGTTGAGGTTTTTAAGTGTGACAGAGCCTTCTTTGCTTGGAGAGGCTGGAGAGCTAGAGATACGCATCAAGGCCGATCCGGACAACGGAACTATTACTATAACGTATGTGTGTTTGTTATCGTGGCTTCTATTTTGCTTTGTTTTTCTGGGATTGTGTGAGTATAATTTAACTGTGATTTTGCAGAGATACTGGTATTGGAATGACCAAAGAAGAGCTCATTGATTGTCTTGGAACTATTGCGCAGAGTGGTACCTCAAAGTTTTTGAAGGCACTTAAGGTAATTTGGTATTGACGAGAAAGGTCATTCTGTGTGGTACTTAGATGATTCAAATCTTTAACACTGTTTTGATTTTTCTCTCATTTGTTCAGGAAAACAAGGATTTAGGAGCAGATAATGGTTTGATTGGTCAATTTGGTGTTGGGTTCTACTCAGCATTTCTTGTTGCTGATAAGGTATGTGGATTTTATTAGTGTTTTTCTCTATTGTCGAATTTTCTGATTTCAATACTTTAGATTTTTTTTGTTATTATTGATTTGGTATATATATGAATCTGTTAATGGCAACCAGGTTGTTGTTTCTACAAAGAGCCCCAGATCAGATAAGCAATATGTATGGGAAGCTGCAGCTGACAGCAGCTCTTATGTGATAAAGGAAGAAACTGACCCCGAAAAGCTTCTGCGCCGTGGTACTCAGATTACACTTCACTTAAGAGTGAGTGATATTTTTAATTTTTTTCTCTTCATTTTTCTAGTAGACAGTTTCTGTGTAATTTAAGATGTACTATCATTTCAAATTCATGTGTTATATATGGTGTTAAATTACTCTGTGCATTTGCAATAACATTTTAATGCAACAAAAAAAGGTTCAAATTTTTTTATTGCAATCACATTTCAATGCAAGATTGTAGTTAGATCTCTAAATTCTTGGTTTATTGGCCTAGTGAATGATAATAATGCATTTTCAAAAGTTATATTTTTAATGTCATCTCAAATTATTTAGTTATTTTTAAGTTATTATATATATTAATTGTTGAACCTTTTTTATTTTGTTGCTGTCCAGCCGGATGACAAGTATGAATTCTCAGAGCCAACCAAAATTCAGAGTTTGGTGAAGAATTATTCGCAGTTTGTTTCCTTCCCCATCTATACATGGCAAGAAAAATCTAGAACCGTGGAGGTAAGCAACTTTCTTGTTACAGATTCCTGTCATGCTATTGGTTGGGATAAGATTGTAACAGGTTGTAAGATCTTACTTAAATTAAAATATGAACACACACACACACATCTATTTCAGTATTAAAAATACAAGAACCTATGCCCACATAAATATCAACATTTTTCCGTGTAATTTACTGGTGAATGGGCGACTATCCTGTAATTTGCCACCCAGATGTTCGATGGTTATATGCTGTTTAATAGCAAAAAGTGTTCTTTTAGAAATTTGTTTCCATCTTGAATGTGAGCATGGTTTTTCCCTTCTCATATACAACCTTTATGTACCATGAAGGGATGACATTTGAATCATCTCTAAGTTTTCACCATTAATTAATTTGAAAATTATTAGGTGGAAGAGGAAGAAGAACCTAAAGAAGGGGAAGAACCAAAAGCAGAGGTAGCGAGTGTGGTATTTCTGGATATCAGTGTTGTAGTTTCTTTTTTCAACTGTTACCAATACCAAATCTTTTTTTTTTGTGCTGTTTTATCAGGGTGATGTAAAGAAGACAAAAAAGACAAAAACTGAGAAGTTTTGGGACTGGGAGTTAGGCAACGAGACAAAGCCAATATGGGTGAGTTTGAGCTATATTGGAGTGCCAATGCGCACTGTGACTTTGCCTATAATTTATTTTTAGTGCCTCTATGATTGATCCACTTTTGCCACTTATTTGTAGATGCGTAATTCAAAGGATACTCAAAAGGAAGAGTATGACGAGTTTTACAAGAAGGCTTTTAATGAATTCTTAGAACCACTTGCATATACTCACTTCACTACTGAGGTAAGTTGATAACTTTTACTCTTAGCAAAAGAGAATTTCCCTTAGACATTTGTCAATTCGACTGAGTTTAAAATTGTGCAGGGTGAGGTTGAGTTCAGAAGCATTCTATATATTCCAAGTATGGGACCTCTCAACAATGAGGAAGTTATGAACCCTAAAACAAAGAATATACGCCTGTATGTAAAGCGTGTGTTCATCTCAGATGATTTTGATGGTGAACTGGTGAGTTTACTGTGAGCTTCAAAGTTGAATTTAGTCGTGTATTATGTCAAATCACAAGTCATTTGTTTGCATCTGCATCTTTAAAACATTTGCAAAATGTAAGTTAAGTCATGTTTGTGCCAAAATGCTTCTTGCATACACTGAAAAAAAGAGAGCAAGAAGCATTGAAGAGCACAAACAAGACACAAGCTAGCAAATGAAAAAGAGCAAGAAGCATTAAGAGCACAAGCAAGACATACGTTAGCAAATGTGTTCTTCAATGTTATGCTTCTATTCATTGTTCAGTTGCCCTTTGGTGTAATTTTCTGTTATTTTGCAGTTTCCGCGTTACCTGAGCTTTGTGAAAGGTGTGGTTGATTCAAATGACCTTCCTCTGAATGTTTCCAGAGAGATCCTTCAGGAAAGCAGAATTGTAAGAAAACTACTCATCTTATCCTGATAACATATGGCCAGCTTTGCATGTGATGAATATGAATGAAAGATATGATTGTTTTTGGAATTGTTTATGCATTTTTCCCTTTTCTTTCAAACCCCAAAATGTGGTGCTGATATTGTAATTTCAGGTAAGGATAATGAGAAAAAGACTTGTCAGGAAGACATTTGATATGATTCAAGACCTTTCTGAAAGGGAAAATAAGGAGGTTGGTGTTAACAACTCAGTTTCTCCAGTTTTTCAACCTGTATTGAGTGTCTTTATGGACTAAGAATATAATCTACTGTGTTTTCAGGATTACAAGAAATTCTGGGAGAACTTTGGTAGGTTCATTAAATTGGGATGCATTGAGGACAGCGGAAATCATAAGCGCATAACACCGCTTTTGAGGTTTTTCACTTCCAAAAGTGAAGAGGAACTTAAAAGCCTAGATGAGTATATTGAAAACATGGGTGAAAACCAAAAGGCTATCTATTATCTAGCAACTGACAGCTTGAGAAGTGCAAAGACTGCTCCGTTTTTAGAGAAATTGGTTCAAAAAGATATTGAGGTATTTTCAGTCGTAAATATATTGTTTCTCGTAATTTGTTCATACATTGCGGTGATATCTAAGGTGGAAACCCTCTGCTACTACACTCACACATACAATATACCATGGTGTAAAACTTAAAATATGACACTTCTCTATCCCATATCTGTGTTACAATCTACTGTTGGATCTATGTTAATCTCGGATAACATTGCATAGCACCACCCCATATAATGCTATATGATATAGCGGGATAGCCGCTATTGCAAAGACAAAAATTAACGTCTTATGAACTTTTATCAATCAAATTATTTTTGATATATCTCATTAATCTATCAGATAATTTCAGGTTAATGTTAAATTTTATAGAAATAATATTTGTTATAATAGTTTTCAATCAACCGGCAGATTTTGTAATATGGAAAAGGGTGAAGAATTATTAGATGTGTCGTAACATTAAATTTACTCATGTACTTGTATGTCCTACTGGAATGCATACTTTACATGTTAATTTTACTCATGTACTTATATGTTTATTATTATTACAGGTTCTTTATTTGGTTGATCCAATTGATGAGGTTGCTATTCAGAACCTACAGACATACAAAGAAAAGAAATTTGTTGATATCAGCAAGGAAGATTTGGAACTGGGTTTGTATTATTTTTCTCTGTAGCTTACAAATGCTTAAATACTATTTGCTATTGCTAACTGGGATTCAAATGTGGTTATTACCATATTTTCTTATATTAGGTGATGAGGATGAAGTCAAAGACAGGGAAAACAAGCAAGAAAACACTCTACTTTGTGATTGGATAAAACAACAGCTCGGTGATAACGTGGCAAAAGTTCAAGTCTCTAATCGTTTAAGTTCATCTCCTTGTGTACTTGTATCTGGCAAGTTTGGTTGGTCCGCAAATATGGAAAGGTTAGACATGTTCTTCAAAAACCATGCTGCATCACAAGAAGTTTATCATTCTAGTTGTATAAGGCTTACACAATCTGTGATTCCTGTGTTTCAGATTAATGAAGGCACAGGCTCTTGGAGACCAGTCAAGTTTGGAGTTTATGAGAGGGAGGAGAATATTGGAGATTAATCCAGATCACCCCATTATCAAAGATTTAAGTGTAAGTTATCGTTATTAGTTTGGTTTCATTGCTTATTTTGCCACATTCATGATATTTTGCCGGGAGCTGGATTTTCAAGAAAATACATAGCGGTAACAAAATTTACTAGTGAATATTTTCAAGAAAATACATAGCGGTAACAAAATTTACTAGTGAATTTGACCATATTTAACTATTTTTGTTTTTCTTTTAGGCTGCCTGCAAAAATGCCCCTGACAGTGAATTTGACCATATTTAACTATTTTTGTTTTTCTTTTAGGCTGCCTGCAAAAATGCCCCTGACAGCAATGAAGCTAAGATAGCCGTAGACCTCTTATACGATACAGCACTGATTTCAAGTGGATTCTCTGTAAGTAGAAAATCAGGATTTAGTTTTTCTTCATGTAATAACATAATATAAAGTAACTAGTATTGATGGAGTTTCTGAATTATGCAGCCGGAGAGCCCTGCCGAGTTGGGAAATAAAATTTATGGAATGATGGCGTTGGCCTTGGGAGGAAGATGGGGTAGAACAGAACGGGAGGGAGATGCACCAGCCGAGGGTGCTGCTGATTCGAATGAAAGTGAAGGTACAGTGACTGAAGTTTTTGAACCATCTGAAGTTATAGCCGAAAATGATCCATGGACAACAGATTAAGTGTCTTTTCCCTCTCAGCTCTCAAATAGCATAAATTAGTTATAGTTTTTGGCAGTATAGTGGTGAGTGGTGAGTGGTGAGTCATACTGAGGCAATAGGAATGGGAGGCCCTGAATCTTGATATGATTTCATACTGCTGAAAGGAAAGTTGCCATAAAGGAGTTTAATCCTATGGGCACTTTCCCTATAAATTTATGATCCAAGTGTTTGATTAGTTTAGAACATTTTTGTTACTTGGAGGTGTTATTCTATCATTTTTTAAGGTGTAGAATGTTTTATTGAAATTTGATGAATTTAATAAGTATTTTATGTAGTTGCACTTGAATTTAAGTTTAAAATATACTACAGTGACGTAAAATTATTTGACAAGATGGTATAAATACGGAAGGTTAGGTTAACATTAATCCTTTGGACTTTATGGTTACTTTGGGAAGTCGATAACAACATAGGGTTACTTGTATTTTTATTAACCTTTTTTTATTTTTTATTTTTTATCAAGGGGCATTTCTATCTTTTAAAGGGGCATTTGTATCTTTTAAATCCTAAAAACTATCGTGGTTTTGTAGTGTAAATCAAAGAGATTTTATATTGCCATGGGTCTTGAGAGTTTTTATTGTATTTTTTGAAAAATCTGTGATTTGTTTTTGAATTTTAGAAACAGATATAAAAAACTGTTTTTTACACCTATTTTTAAAAAGTAAATGTGAAATAATAATATATATTTTTAGAAATTTATGATTTTATAGTAGATTTTTTAAAAAAGTGGGTGAAATTTGTTTACACCGTATTTTTCAAATATCGGCCTAAAATCACAATTTTCTTGTAAAAGAATGAATTTTTTTTACCGTTTTTTCAAATATGCCGGAGAATTAAAATTTTCAAAAAATTGAAAAATCTGGTAGTTAAAGTCTTTTTTTTAATAAAAATTAAAAAACTTATCAAAGATATTTGGATTTATCAAAAAATTCTGTATGATTCAAATTTTTTTTTTAAAATCGATAAAAAGTATATATTTGACTTTTTAAATTTTGTCAAGGATAATATATGTAATTATGCATGAGGTGGAAGAATAAAGTCCCTAAATTAGGATGATAAAATGGGACAGATGTGTCCGACTGATCCGTTTGACCTACCGATTTAAACTCTAGATGTTTTAAGTTGGTCTGTTCCACCTAATCTGTTTAAAAAATGGGATGAGATGAATTGGTCCGTTCCACCTAATCTGTTTAAAAAATGAGATGAGTTTTGTCTGTTAATTTTTTTTTCAATTTTTTTTTACTTATAAATAAAATTAGATAGTGCATTGAGGAGTTCAATCCACTTATTTTTTTTCTCTTTTATTAATAAAAAACATGAATTTAAATACTTATGTCTAACATTATTAGCAAGTTGTAACCCTGAAAATTAATAATTTATTAGATACAAATTTAAAAAATTGAAAAGTAATGAAATTGTAATTTTTTTTATTGTTTAGTAAGTTATTATAACTTTTTATATATTTTATTATTTGATAACTCTTAAAAGTGTCTATTATTGTTGGATGGTAATAACACATAATTTAAATTTGTAAATAAAATAGTCAATCAAACTATAAATAAAGTAGTAAATTAAAAAAAAAGGAAATAAAGTAAAATATCATACTAATTAATGGGGTACACTTGACTTTTGAGCTCGAACGTCTATTGGCCAATTCCATCACATTTAGATGGATTTTAATGGAACGAGTCTAAACGGAATGGACTATCCACTTTACCATCTCTAGTGTAAATTAATATGCCACTTTCTTAGTTTATTTACGAAGGATCTTTCTATAAATATTTATATGATACACGCTTTTTGCAACCATAGTAGTGCTCACACACTCAAAAATATATTCAGAATTTCGAGATGTATTTATGAATGCATCTGTAAGTGAGTCACATTTTTATTTTGCCAAAAACTAGTAAGAAATGCATACCTGTACAAACATACAAAAGTATACTTCTAGATATGTTTTTAGTCTAATAAACCCCAAGTCAGATCTTCCCCGTTCCTCATTTCCGTTCCTCATTTTCAGCAAAATGTACCAAAATCTCTTCTCAAGTCACTTTTCTAATACCCCAATTTTTTTTATTAATCCAAGTACTTTTTCAACTCCATTCAATTCAAGTGGTTTGTCAATTACTTCTCAACATCTATTCGATCAAAGTGGTTCAACATCAATTACACATTTGATAAGTTTTTCAATCTAAGTCTTTTTCACATTTGATTTTCTCTTCATGCATTATGAAATAGATAAATTAGGTTGTGTAAAAAACATTACTATATAGGTAGTTACACTCATTTTAGGTATTTTATTAACACATGTGTTTTGCGCCATTTTCATTTTCCATGCGTTTCTGCCATTTTTGCGTTTGATTTTCAAGAACTCACGGAAGTACACTTTCGTATTTTTTCAAAAGTTAATTTTCCTAGAATATGGAAGTGCACTTTCGTATTATGTGTTTATGATTGTTTGGTTTGATTTTTAATGTCTTTCATCCGAGTTTAATTTTGTCTGCTTTGTCTGGTTTAATTACATGTGACATGACTGAAGACCAAGAATGATTGAGGCACAATAGAGTGTCCCATCATGCATCTGTTCGCAGGGAAAGAGCCTGAACCTCCCAATCACCAGTTGGTGCTAATCATGCTAGATTTGCATTCCTAGAGAAGTTGTATATAAACACCACCTGGCTGCGGAAGTGGAGGTCGATGGTGATGATGCTTATGTTATGCATCATAGAACATGCGCATTGAGGTAATACCTCACGTACTTGGTTGGCACGCCCATATTTTGTGGACAAGAGTTCTTATTACGTCGAGGTGATTTACCTCAGATACTTCATTAACTATGATATGATTCATGAGTACATATAGGGGCCTGCTTATTTGGTTTACTTGTAATCAAAGTTAGCAAAAGGCAGTCGTTGGAATACTAGACAGATGACGACAAGCTGCACGATGTTTACGGTAATATATTTGCACCTTTACTATTACTGTACCATTTTCATAACACTTGTGCTACGACATTACTAATATTTCATATGTACCATTTTCAAGCATGAATCCTAAAAAACTTTCCACACAACTTTGGCTAGTTATATGTTGATGACTACACTAAGGACCAACCAAGTGCTCGTGGACTCGTCCCGCTTAGAAGGAATTAGATGACCGAGACATTTAAAGTGTTTCTTGACTACAATGTAATATATGATATAAGCTACACACCATATGACGACCACTGTCAGACGTGTCCCTTAGAAGACACAACCTTCTAATCTAGACGGTTGGTGTGTGGGCCACACATGATGTATCCACATCTTCTTGAGCGAGTCATGCACCTGTTAGGGTATCTACAGGTTATTCCAAGAGACCCCTTCGTGTTTTATTCTCACACTATGGTCCGCGAAGATGTAGATACGATGTATGATAATTTATATAATTATCTGGTATCAAACGAAGCACAAAGTGTGGTAGCTCCTTGCCAATGAAGTAGTGCACTCAACTACATCCATCACTATTTCAAAGTTTCATATCCTTACATGACACTCGATGCTCACGGAGATCCACATAGGCCAACTCATTTGGAGATATTAGAGGAAGAGTAAACTAGGGTATGTTGGAACAAAATTGGTTTGTCCCATATCCCTTAGGTTTTGATGATAACAAAGTATTTAAAGAACAATTAAATATACTAATGTTTGTTCAAATGTGTAGGACCATAAACTTAAATTTTATATAAAATCCAAGTATTGTTTATGACTCTAAACATTTAATGAGAAGCTTGAAGATCAAAATTTGAAGTATCAGAAGCTGAAAAACAGACTCTGAAGAAGTCATCTTCTTAAGAGGTCAACATCCAAAGATCAGAGTTTGAAGGAGTCAACCTCTGAAGATCAGACTTTCGCGAAGTTTGCTTATGATGATTAGAACGTGAGCCAGTCAAAGTACAAGGACCAAGGTCACATTGATAGCTCACTGTTCATCTCTGAACATACTTTGTCACGTGAATACATAAGCTCTATCTTCTTCATAGAGTCTGCTGGGATACAACTGCTAATTCCTTTTGTAGCAAAGGATTTTCAAACTAGCTTTCACCTAACTTGACAATTTGGTGAAACATCCCAATATCTCTTTTGAAGCTTCTCAAAGGACTCTACTGTGCTACATTGTCAATGGATGTTTTTCTTCTCTATTTAAGGAGCTAAAAGACTTGAAGAAAAGGGCCAACAATGCTAATTAACATCAATTGACAAAAGGAGAAGTCACTATGTCAAAGTAAAAGCACAAGCTAAAGCATATGATTTCTTATACTTGTATATCTTAGAAATTCTTAAGTTTTAAAACGAGTCTACTTATTGTGTATTCTTTATACATCTTTGATTGTATATTAAGTGTATTTTCCCAACAATCATTTATCTTCTAGATAGATTTTAAGAAGTCTCTTGCTTGTGTGCTTGAGCATAAAAGTCTCTTACTAAGTGTCTGAGCAAAGGAAGTCTCTAGCTTATGTGCTTGATCAAGGAAGTCTCTAGCTTGTGTGCTTGAGCAAGGAAGTCTCTTACTTTTGTTTTTGAGCAAGGGAAGTCTCTAGCTTGTGTGCTTGAGCAAGGAAACCTCTTACTTGTGTGTTTGAGCAAATGAAGTCTCTTACTTGTGTTCTTGAGAAAATTGTAATCTTGTGTGGTTATAGTGAAAACATCTTGTAAGTACAAGCGGAATGGATTATTCTCACCTTAAGTTGTGAGAGGAACCAAGATAACTCTGTGTGTTATTCTTCTTTCTTGCCTATTATATCCGCTGCCTACATCTGACTGAATTAGATTCTACAACCTTGTGTTTAGAATCTGACTTAAGAGTTTAAAAAGAAAGAAAAATCCACCACAATTCAACCCCCATCTTGTGTTTTTCTCACCTTCAGTTGACACCAGAGTATGATCCTTGCTTAACACTTAACAGTGGTACACAAAAGATCTTGAGAAAAACATACTAATTTATGTCTGGTGTTTTTGAATATGGGAGTGGTACTCCTACTCCACATGTTGCTATAAATCATGATTATAGAAATCCAGAAAAGAACAACTATACAACTAGACCTCCAAGTTTTAGTGGAGAATCTATTGAGTTTGAATGGTGGAAGAGTATTGTAACAATCCAATTTTAGTATTTATTTATTATACTATTATTATTATATTGTATTTTAATTATGTGGAGTTGTAATTAATTAATTGGTTGTTAGGTAGTATAATAATTGACCATACTAATTGAATTGGTGTATTAATTAATTATTTAGTTGATATGAGATATAATTAAATAATTATATTAGTTAACTTAGTGTGTATGTTGAGTTGGTTAATTTATTTGAATTTAAATAGATATATTTAAATATTAGGTATTATTGGGCCTAGTGATTAAATTAGATGGATATCATGATTTAAGCCCAAAGAGAATACTAATATAAATAGTAAGAGGTGAGGAGAGTGAGAGTTAGAATTCAGTTGATCATTGAAGGAAATAGAGAAAGAGGAGAGGAAAAGTAAAGAGAAGCTAGGGTTTCCATCAAATTGAAGAGGTAAGGGGGGAATCCTTATTATTATGGGTTAGCATGATCGAGTCAATGGGTAGGAACATGTTTAGGTCGAAATCCTTAATTTGCATGGTTTTGTAATTATTAGGTTTGATAAATACTCGACTTGTGATGGTTGGATTGTGCTGAAACCGTAAATTTATGTTCTATGGCGTGAGTTATAATTTTCTGAACGTGTAGCTTTTTACGGAATCAAAATCGGAGGTCCGAAGGTCCTCCAACGATGAGAAACGCGGAGAATTCTGCATTCTGTTTCGTTGTTAATGCAGGAATAACATTCTGTTTTGCGTTAACCGGTTAACCCAGGGCGTTAACCGGTTAACACTGTTAAAAACCTGTTAAATTTGTATTCTGTCTTGCGTTAACAGGTTAACCAAATGCGTTAACAGGTTAACACTGTTGAAAACCTGTTAAATTTGTATTCTATCTTGCGTTAACAGATTAACCCAAGGCGTTAACCGGTTAACACTGTTGAAATACTGTTAAAATTGCATTCTGTCTTGCGTTAACAGGTTAACCTAGGGCGTTAACCGGTTAACACTGTTGAAATACTGTTAAAATTGCATTCTGTTTTGCGTTAACAGGTTAACCCAGGGCGTTAACCGGTTAACACTGTTGAAAACCTGTTAAATTTGTATTCTGTCTTGCGTTAACAGGTTAACACTGTTTGAAAAGTGAAAAATTGATATTTAAATGATGTATTCATTTTAGGATGAAATCTATGTGTACATAATTGATAATTAACCTATAATGGTGAATGATATATTGTTATGAGGGTATATTGAAGGAGAATTGCGACCCAAAGCGCAGCGGAAATTAAAATTTCTCCTTTAGAGATCCTTACGAATGGTCATGATCAGTGATAGAATATTTACCTCTTGTGACGGTTGAAACCTTTGGTGCAGATCTCTTGTGACAATCAAAACCTTTGATGCAGATCCACAGAGCGATCACGAACGTTGAACGATGACAACGTCTCTACTCAGTCCACACGAACGGCTTCCTTCAATCTCAGTGCTAGCTGGTACGAATGAAGGCTTTGAGTGAGAGAGAGAGAGAGAAAACGAAAATAATGCAACCGCAAATTTTTGCTTCTGCACAAGGGTTCTATTTATAGAACCACTTGTGTGGACTTCAAGCTAAAAGCCCACTTAAGTGTATTTTGGCCCATATCTTATAATATGCCCAAAATCACTTAAGCTCATGGTACCTTACCATATTTCGTATTCTACTCAAGTACACCGTACCTTACGATGTTCTATAACTCACTTAAGGGCACCGTACCTTACGGTATTCCTTAGTTACTCTATCTCCCATCAATCCGTCCTTTGTGTGTGACCCTGTAGGTTTTCGTGACGTTGGCAATTATATTAAATCACGCATTTAACATAATAAACAGTGAGCGGTATCTAGCAACACATCACCGCTACCCAAGACACGAAAATGTCATGTGATCTGACAATTCCTTCTGTGATAATACTTATGTGTATAATTACCCTTTTGCCCTTATGTCTATATTGAACACAAGGCATAGACCGTGTCATCCTTGTCTAGTTCAATATTGGGCCCATAGACATTTATCCTGTTATGCAGGATGGGCAAATTCCATCTAGGTCACTCATGTCCCTCAGCATGCTTCATGGAGTACCCATCAACTGTCTTTATGGTTATCCAGTTACGGACAACGTTGGATCAACAATAAAGCACTCGACTTCACATCTAGGATCCATAGTGGTTTCAGGTCGAAGAGTGGAATACACTATTATCACCATGAGAATAACTTATGACACTTTGCATAACTTTCTATATAGTATTCTCATAGCGGGTCAATCCGGTATAAATATTACTCCTAATATTCATACCTATGTTTAAGACTTGATAACTCTTTATCCATGATCCATGAGATGTGATCATCAGTCTACAAACATAATAGTCTTAATGCTTTAATGTTATCCCACTTCACACTAAAGCTCGACTACGGATACTTTAGGAATAGTGTCCTTATGTTTAATGTGTTCTCATGATTAAGTCACACTTAATACATTAAACGGATTATCTATTCCAGGGACTTTATTAATCAACCATAATAAAGAGAATGCCTTTTATTATTCGATACAAGTACCAAAATGTATTGGCCTCTAGGGCTTACACCAACAATCTCCCACTAGCACTAGAGCCAATCAGGCATACCCCGTATGCCCATTGATCTAGTATGGCCATCATGCTTCTGCTGCGCAAGAGGCTTTGTCAGTGGGTCAACTATATTGTCAAGTGTAGGTACTTTACATATTTTCACATCTCCTCTATCTATTATCTCTCGAATGAGATGATAACGCCTAAGTATGTGTTTGGATCGTTGGTGAGGTCTAGGCTCCTTGGCTTGTGCGATAGCACCATTGTTATCATAATAGAGACCAATGTGATCCACAATGCTAGGGACTATGCCAAGTTCACTAATGAACTTTTTGATCCAAACAACTCCCTTTTCTGCATTTGAGGCAGCAATATACTCGGCCTCGGTTGTAGAATCAACAACTGTATCTTACTTTGAACTTTTCAAGCTCACAGCGCCACCATTTCAGCAAAACACATAACCATTGGAATCATTCATATTAAAGCGTCTCAGCACCTTGTCTATGTACTCTGACTTAGGCCAAGCATTTTATGATCTATCTCTATAGATTCTGATTCCTAATATATAGGCCGCTTCACCTAGGTCCTTCATAGATAAACATTTCCCCACCCAAGACTTTGCTTGTTGCAGGGTAGGGATATCGTTTCCAATAAGTAATATGTCATCTACATATAATACCAGGAATACGATCATGCTCCCACTAACCTTCTTGTAGACACAAGGCTCATCTTCGTTCTTGATGAATCCATATTGTTTTACTGTTTCATCAAAACGAAGATTCCATGAGTAGGTCACAAGCTCATCTTGATCCATGAGTAATACATCACCTTGATCAGATATCCATATATCTCAGGTAGGTGACGTATCCTGCCTGACCTACGCTGGTCTTGTTCTACTTGAGCAGGTTGCTCTTACACAACTACTTGTGTTTCCTGCTCCAATTCCTCCATAGGTGTGTCGATGCTTTGTGATTCTTGAATTTCTTCAAGTTCTACTTTCCTCCCACTGATTCCTTTGGAAATAAAATCCCTTTCTAGGAAAACTCAAGTTCGAGCGACAAACACTTTGTCCTCTGAAGGATTGTAGAAGTAATACCCTCTTGTTTCTTTAGGATACCCCACAAATAAGCATTTGTCAGATTTGGGCTCAAGCTTAGTTGAAATTTGTCGTTTCACATAAACCTCGCAACCCTAAATCTTTATGTAAGACATAGGTGGTCTCTTACCACTTCATATCTCATATGGTGTCTTATCAACCCTTTTGGATGGAACACGGTTAAGTGTGTAAGCTGTTGTCAATAGTGCATGTCCGCAAATGGAGTTTGGAAGATCAACGTGACTCATCATGGATTTAACTCATTAGGTTTCATCCTTTTAGTATTAATGTTATAAGTTGGCATTATGAGATCAAGGACATATAGTCCATTGCTCACTTGTGCAGTAGCATAGAATATATCATTCAAATAAATTGAGCAACAATTGTTCTTTATTATAAATGAAAAACCAAACTTGTCCAAACAAGAAATGGAAATAATATTCCTGCTAATTGCAGATACATAATAACAGTTCTCTAACTAAATTATAAAACCACTAGGTAAAGTTAATAAGATCCTACGGCTAAAGTAGCAACCTTTGCTCCATTGCCAACTCGTAGGTCAACTTCACCTTTTGCCAAATCTCTACTCCCTTTCAGCCCCTGCACATTTGTACAAGTGTGAGAACCGCATCCAGTATCTAATACCCATGATGCAGAAGTAGATGAATTAATAACAAAAATACCTGAAGTTGAAGTCTCTACTCCATTCTTCTTATCTTCCAGGTACTTTGGGCAGTTTCTCTTCCAGTGTCCGGTCTTACCGCAATGGAAGCAGGTGCCTTCTTTTGCTATGCCTCCACTAGGCTTCAAAGCAGCAACGGTGGGTCTGGGTTTGGCAACTTCCTTGCCTTTCCCTTTATCACCCTGCTTGGTGGGCCTTTTGTTCTGTCTCTTTCCATTTCCGATCATCAGAATGGACTTCCCTTTTGACTTCAGATTCTGCTCGGCAGTTCTTAACATGGCGAGCAGTTCAGGAAGAGATTTGTCCATATAAATCATATTGAAATTTAGGACAAATTGACTGAAACTATCTGGCAACGATTGCAAGATCAAATCAGTCGCAAGTTCCTTTTCGAGGGGAAAACCCAATCTCTCAAGGTTTTCCACATACCCAATCATCTTGAGTACATGGGGACCTACAGGGGCTCCCTCAGCTAACTTGCTTTGGAAAAGGGCTTTTGAAACTTCAAACCTCTCATGCCTTGCTTGCTCTTGATAGAGCAGCTTCAGGTGTTCGATCATATCGAACGCTGACATGTTCTCATGTTGCTTTTGCAATTCTGAGTTCATGGTAGCCAGCATGAGACAAGCAGTTTCATTGGCATCATCGACATGCTTCTTATAAGCATCTCTTTCTGCTTTAGGTGCAGAACTAGGAGGTTCCTCTTCAGGAGCAGGTGTCTCCAAGACATACAGCTTCTTATCATGTTTGAGGACAATCCTCAGGTTTCGGTGCCAATCCAGAAAATTTGTCCCAGATAATTTTTCCTTGTCAAGGATTGATCGCAAGATGTTGTTAGAGGTGTTTACTGTCATGGTTATCTACATAAGGATTAAGAAAATATAAGTATCATTGACATATTTAATTAGGCCTTTAATCAAATATGATCCCACTATTTTACTCAAAACAAATGACCCTCATCATTTGATTCGGAAAATCCCGTTGGAAGATTTTCTAGTGGGTCGAGATCCATATTTCACTTCGTTCTAAGTCCGCGTAGGCGGATTACACAAAACTAGGTTATTTAGGTAGGAACTCCTTCCAGTTGTATCTCATACAACTCTCGAAAATTTCAGTTGGGTGAATAACTCCTTATTCCAATCCATCATATGGATTATTCCCAACTCTTGCTTCTAAACATATATGATATTATTATAATTAAGTTTGACCCATTGTCTTAGCAGTTGGATATTACAATTATCCCATCGCACCTTACTAATATAGAACATGCACCTCGCTTTGGCGAAACCTACATTATCCGATACTAGTCTTGATGAGTGCTAAAACTTGGAAAGCAAACATATATAATATCATCATAATTTGTTTAGTTAAGTTTGACCCATTGTTTTAGCAGTTGGATATTACAATTATCCCATCGCACCTTACTAATATAGAACATGCACCTCGCTTTGGCGAAACCTACATTATCCGATACTAGTCTTGATGAGTGCTAAAACTTGGAAAGCATAAACTTAATATTTTAGTTTGAGGGAATTGCAATTGTTATGATCTCACCGGCTTATTTATCATATAAATCGTCTCTCACATGCATCAACATACATTCACATGCATCAACATACATACACAATGAAACAGTTATGGCCCCTAGCGCAATTGTTCTCCCAAGCCAATGAGAGAACCTAAGCTAACCTAATAACGATCTAAGCTTCTCCAAGCAAGATCTTCAAGGTTGTCCTCCTTTAATATTGAATTCTTCTCTAATCTTCTCCAAGCAAGATCTTCAAGATTGTCCTCTTTTGATATTGAAATCTTCTCTTTCTTCATAACATTGTCTTCTTCTCTTTATTCATAACATTACATTCCAGAAGAAACTCGTTTTACATACGAGGGTTTGAGATGAGAAAAGAAGTTACATTAAGAGATCAAAAGGAGAGGCACGACACGCAGGTCGTATTTAAAAAAAAACCCAAAACAAAATAAAGGACAACTAAGGCCATAACTGATCACCACAAGGCAATAATAATAAACACATTGTTATTATTAAATTTTAATTCCTTTAATTAATTAAAACCAAATTAAATTTTGGCGACCGATCACACTACGCAGAGTTAGCCGGGGGTTCCGCTGCCCGGTCAGCGGATGGTGGTTCCGCTGACCGATCAGCGGACGGGGTCAAGGGGCAGCGCCCTTGCGGGGTTGGAGGGGCAGCGCCCCTGTCCAAAATTTCAATGAACAATTAATTTGAAATGGACATTGCTTTTGCATCAACACAACTCTTGCGTAGGCACAAAATCAGAACCCCAAAATTTTGACTCTGGGAGTGTGACGACCGTCACAGGCGTGTGACGACCGTCACAGGCAATATGAGTGTGACGACCGTCATGGGCGTGTTACGACCGTCACGCATCCAGTTTGTTACGCCTGTTACGCTCGTCACACGAGCTTCACGCGGCCAAACTAATAGGACTTTGAAACAGTCTATGGACCTCTTCCAAAAAGCCCTAAATTCACAACTCCTTGACGACACAACCCTTGCGCCGTCACCAACCCTAATGCGCCAATTTTAGACCGTCAAACACACCTCGATTGTTGATTCAGTATGATTGATCAACAGATCATTGCTTCACCATACTAATGTCGGATTCCGAAGCAAATGACCATTGATCGCTAAAAGGAAAACAATCATTTAGTGTTCGAATGAACGAAACAGAAACAGTATATCACATATACCGTATTTTGCATTAGGATTACTTATATCATATATAAGTTGATCGGTCTCAATTGCGTAACCTATGGACGATCGATGTATCGCTGCTTCACCATACTAATATCGGATTCCGAAGCATAGTAAACATCAATCATCCAACTCATACACTCATGATGCCAAATTTAATTACCCGTTTAATTAATTGATTCATTTTGTCTTTTAATCATATTAATACAGAAAATAAACAGCTATCCGATTCATGGTTTCGTAAGTGGCTCTGATACCACTGAAGGAGAATTGCGATCCAAAGCGCAGCGGAAATTAAAATTTCCCCTTTAGAGATCCTTACGAATGGTCATGATCAGTGATAGAATATTTACCTCTTGTGACGGTTGAAACCTTTGGTGCAGATATCTTGTGACAATCAAAACCTTTGATGCAGATCCACGGAGCGATCACGAACGTTGAACGATGACAACGTCTCTACTCAGTCCACACGAACGGCTTCCTTCAATCTCAGTGCTAGCTGGTACGAATGAAGGCTTTGAGTGAGAGAGAGAGAGAGAGAAAACGAAAATAATGCAACCGCAAATTTTTGCTTCTGCACAAGGGTTCTATTTATAGAACCACTTGTGTGGGCTTCAAGCTAAAAGCCCACTTAAGTGTATTTTGGCCCATATCTTATAATATGCCCAAAATCACTTAAGCTCATGGTACCTTACCATATTTCGTATTCTACTCAAGTACACCGTACCTTACGATGTTCTATAACTCACTTAAGGGCACCGTACCTTACGATATTCCTTAGTTACTCTATCTCTCATCAATCCGTCCTTTGTGTGTGACCCTGTAGGTTTTCGTGACGTTGGCAATTATATTAAATCACGCATTTAACATAATAAACAGTGAGCGGTATCTAGCAACACATCACCGCTACCCAAGACACGAAAATGTCATGTGATCTGACAATTCCTTCTGTGATAATACTTATGTGTATAATTACCCTTTTGCCCTTATGTCTATATTGAACACAAGGCATAGACCGTGTCATCCTTGTCTAGTTCAATATTGGGCCCATAGACATTTATCCTGTTATGCAGGATGGGCAAATTCCATCTAGGTCACTCATGTCCCTCAGCATGCTTCGTGGAGTACCCATCAACTGTCTTTATGGTTATCCAGTTACGGACAACGTTGGATCAGCAATAGAGCACTCGACTTCACATCTAGGATCCATAGTGGTTTCAGGTCGAAGAGTGGAATACACTATTATCACCATGAGAATAACTTATGACACTTTGCATAACTTTCTATATAGTATTCTCATAGCGGGTCAATCTGGTATAAATATTACTCCTAATATTCATACCTATGTTTAAGACTTGATAACTCTTTATCCGTGATCCATGAGATGTGATCATCAGTCTACAAACATAATAGTCTTAATGCTTTAATATTATCCCACTTCACACTAAAGCTCGACTACGGATACTTTAGGAATAGTGTCCTTATGTTTAATGTGTTCTCATGATTAAGTCACACTTAATACATTAAACGGATTATCTATTCCAGGGACTTTATTAATCAACCATAATAAAGAGAATGCCTTTTATTATTCGATACAAGTACCAAAATGTATTGGCTTCTAGGGCTTACACCAACATATATATGTACCAGTGGGGGATAATTCATAGAGTTGGATTATGGTGATATGTGGAAGGTTAAGATGGTAGAGATGATCTTAATTGCATGTGTTGGTATGTGTGCATTCATTCATAGCATGGTCTACTTCATTGTG
Organism: Lathyrus oleraceus; assembly: GCF_024323335.1. Classification (NCBI taxonomy): domain Eukaryota; kingdom Viridiplantae; phylum Streptophyta; class Magnoliopsida; order Fabales; family Fabaceae; genus Lathyrus; species Lathyrus oleraceus. Next base: position 262,159,430 of record NC_066580.1, read on the forward strand.
GAAGTGGTGAAACTGTGGGTTCACATGGTAATAGACGTTGATCCTTAATTGGAAATAGGCGTAGTGGCTTGGATTCTAGATATTGAATCGGAAAGCGGTGGAACGTTGGGTCCATATAGACGTTGATCCTTAATTGGAAATAGGCGTAGTGGCTTTGATCTTATCCGGATTGGAGTGTGGCTTGGATTCTAGATATTGAATCGTAAAGCGGTGAAACTTTGGGTTCACATTGAGGTACCGCATGCATAGAGTCACATGTCTTGCATTGAGTCATAGTTGAATGTTGTATTGTTGTGATTGTGATGTGTGTACGAGTTATAGTAGTTGAATTTGGTGATGTTTGGATACCTAACTTGGTGAAATATGTGATTATGTGATAATTGTGGTTATGTGTATATTTGAGAATATTGTATTGAATTTTAATATTAACTCCTTGAGTATTGAGGTATGTTTGAAATATGCGAAATAAATACTGGTTAATATTATTGACATGATTATACAAAGTGTGATGAATTCTTTTAATTGTTGATTTAATCATTGTGCCTTATTATGCTATTTCATAATGATTTGAATTCTCACCCTTTCTGTTTGAATGTTACCTTTACATGGGTATCGTGCAGATACTACAGAGTAGTATTGCTGGAGTAAGTGGACGGTAGCTCACTCAAGATTAGCTGGAGAGTTCCCGTATTTTAGTTTGAGATTAGGTAATGAGTCAATGCTCTGGTCATGTAACACTGGGTAGATCGGTAGTATTGAACTCATATCGTATTTGGATATGCATTACGTTATTACTTACTTTATTTTATCTTGAGATGATTGTTGAGAGATGATCATGGTATGGGACATGAATCATTTTATAATATGCATGGATATTCATATTTTCCGCTGTGAACGCATATTGTTTGAATATTCATGATAAGTGAAATGTGTTATTTTGAATGACCAGGTGTATTGTTGGTTTTGAAAGCTTTTAGTTTCGAAAACGTCGATGTGACGCCCTTTTGTTTGTATGCGTGCTTATTTACTCTGATTGTATATTAAGTATTTTGGGGTAGAAAAAGGGGTGTTACATTAGTGGTATCAGAGCAGGTCGGTCCGTCCGGCCAGGTTGTTTAATTATGTTTGTTCCCTAGTATGCGACATATGTGTGAGAACACTGTCGATGCTTGTTTTATCTTCCATTTGCAGGTTGGGAATGAAATAAGTGGGGGAGAAGTGCTTTTCCTGAACCCGAAGAGAGGTCAGATTCGAGGATGGTATTGGTTAGAATTTAATCGGGTGTATATCAACTATTTCGAGAAGATAATTATTTTCCTGAGGTTGGTGCGAAGGAAGATTGGTTTGTGTCTGCTAAGCAAGTTGATGAATCGGTGCAAGGTGGTCCCGAGTTGTTTATGTTGTTGGCAACTTTGGATATTCGGGAGAAGAGGACGATTGAAGAATTGCCAATAGTTTGTGAGTTTGCGGAGGTATTTCCGGAAGATATAAGTGATTTACCGCCAGAACGTGAGGTTGAGTTTTCGATTGATTTAGTTCCTGGAACTAGTCCGGTATCGATGGCTCCCTATAGAATGTCCGCTTCTGAGTTGAAAGAGTTGAAGAGTCAACTTGAAGACTTGCTTGAGAAGAAGTTTATTCGTCCTAGTGTGTCGCCGTGGGGTGCACCTGTTCTGTTGGTCAAGAAGAAAGAAGGTTCTATGAGACTATGTGTTGATTATAGACAATTGAATAAAGTGACGATTAAGAACAAGTATCCACTTCCGAGGATTGACGATCTGATGGATCAGCTAGTTGGAGCTTGTGTGTTTAGCAAGATTGATTTGAGGTCTGGGTATCATCAGATTCGTGTAAAGGCTGAGGATATTCAAAAGACTGCTTTTCGGACAAGGTATGGTCACTACGAGTACTCTGTGATTCCTTTTGGTGAGACTAATGCACCTGGTGTATTTATGGAGTATATGAATAGAATTTTTCATGATTATCTGGATAAGTTTGTTGTTGTGTTCATCGATGATATATTGATTTATTCCAAGAGTAAAGAGGATCATGCCGAGCATTTGAAGGTTGTGTTATCAATGTTGAAAGGGAGGAAGTTGTTTGCTAAACTCTCCAAATGTGAATTTTGGTTGAGTGAAGTAAGTTTTCTTGGACATGTGATTTCGAGTGGTGGTATTTCTGTGGATCCTACGAAGATTGAAGTTGTATCTCAGTGGGAAGCTCCTAAGTCTGTTGCTGAGATTCGAAGTTTCCTTGGTTTGGCTGGTTATTTTAGGAAGTTCATTGAAGGATTTTCTAAGTTGTCGTTACCGTTGACGCAGTTGACTAGGAAAGGTCAAGCTTTCATTTGGACTTCGCAGTGTGAAGCGAATTTTCAAGAGCTTAAGAGAAGATTGATTACGAATCCTATTTTGATTTTACCGAATCCGTTAGAAACTTTCGTGGTGTACTGTGATGCTTCTTTGTTGGGTTTAGGAGGTGTTCTGATGCAAAAAGGGCAAGTGGTAGCTTATGCTTCAAGGCAACTTAAAGTTCATGAGAGGAATTATCCGACGCATGATTTAGAGTTGGCCGCCGTTGTGTTTGTGTTGAAGCTTTGGAGACATTATTTGTTTGGATCGCGATTTGATGTGTTTAGTGATCACAAAAGTTTGAAGTACTTGTTCGATCAGAAGGAATTGAATATGAGGGAAAGGAGATGGTTGGAATTCTTGAAAGATTACGATTTTGGTTTGAATTATCATCCTGGAAAGGCGAATGTGGTAGCCGATGCATTGAGTAGGAAGTCATTGCACATGTCTATGTTGATGATTCGAGAGTTTGAATTATTGGAGCAATTTAGAGATTTGAGTTTGGTTTGTGAAGCGACGTCTTCGTGTGTTAAGATTGGGATGTTGAAGCTTACGTGTGGCATTCTTGACGAGATTAGAGAAGGTCAGAAGTCAGATTTGAAGTTAGTCGATGTTATGACATTGATTAACCAAGGTAAAGGTGGTGACTTTCGGATTGATGAGAATGGTATCCTGAAGTGTTGTGATCGAGTTTGTGTTCCGGATGTTGCGGATTTGAGAAAGAGAATTCTTGAGGAAGGGCATAGAAGTGGTTTGAGTATTCATCCCGGTGCTACTAAAATGTATCAAGACTTGAAGAAGATGTTTTGGTGGCAAGGTATGAAGAAGGATGTAGCGGAATTTGTGTATTCATGTTTGACTTGTCAAAAGTCAAAGATTGAACATCAAAAGCCGTCTGGTTTGATGCAACCGTTATCTATTCCCGAGTGGAAGTGGGATAGTATCTCTATGGATTTTGTTTCGGGTTTGCCGAGAACATCGAGTAATTGTGAGGCGATTTGGGTCGTTGTGGACAGGTTGACGAAATGTGCTCATTTTATTCCGATGAGGATGGATTATTCGATGGAGAGACTTGCTAAGTTGTACATCGAGAGGATTGTGTGTTTGCATGGTATTCCGTCGAGCATTGTTTCGGATAGAGATCCGAGGTTCACTTCGAGATTTTGGGAAGGTTTGCAAAGTGCTTTGGGTACGAAGTTGCGTTTGAGTTAGGCATATCATCCGCAAACTGATGGTCAAACGGAGAGGACCATTCAGTCACTCGAAGATCTTTTGAGGTCTTGTGTTTTGGAACAAGGAGGAAATTGGGATAGTTTCTTGCCTTTGATCGAGTTTACGTATAATAACAGTTTCCATTCGAGCATTGGAATGGCACCTTTTGAGGCTCTTTATGGCAGGAGGTGTAGAACTCCTTTGTGTTGGTACGAATCAGGAGAGGGTGCTATGGCTGGACCCGAGTTGATTCAAGAGACTACGGATAAGATTAAGATGATTCAAGAGAAGATGAAGGCTTCTCAGAGTCGTCAAAAGAGTTATCATGATAAGAGGAGGAAAGCTCTTGAGTTTGAGAAAGATGAGCATGTGTTCCTTCGAGTTACGCCAATAACGGGTGTTGGTAGAGCTTTGAAGTCGCGTAAATTGACGCCGCGTTTCATTAGTCCTTATCAGATTTCCGAGAGGATAGGTGAAGTGGCATATCAGATTGCATTACCACCATCAGATTGTTGGTGTAAGCCCTAGAGGCCAATACTTTTGGTACTTGTATCGAATTATTTATTAATAATAAAAGGCATTTTCTTTATTATGGTTGATTAATAAAGTACCTAGAATAGATAGTCCGTTTAATGTATTAAGTGTGACTTAATCATGAGAACACATTAAACATAAGGGCACTGTTCTTAAAGTATCCGTAGTCGAGCTTTAATGTGAAGTGGGATAACATTAAAGCATTAAGACTATTATGTTTGTAGACTGATGATCACATCTCATGGATCATGGATAAAGAGTTATCAAGTCTTAAACATAGGTATGAATATTAGGAGTAATATTTTATACCGGATTGACCCGCTATGAGAATACTATATAGAAATTTATGCAATGTGTCATAAGTTATTCTCATGGTGATAATAGTGTATACCACTCTTCGACCTGAAACCACTATGGATCCTAGATGTAGAGTCGAGTGCTTTATTGCTGATCCAACGTTGTCCGTAACTGGATAACCATAAAGACAGTTGATGGGTACTCCACGAAGCATGCTGAGGGACATGAGTGTCCTAGATGGAATTTGCCAATCCTGCGTAACAGGATAAATGTCTATGGGCCCAATATTGAACTGGACAAGGGTAGCACGGTCTATACCTTGTGTTCAATATAGACATAAGGGCAAAGGGGTAATTATACACATAATTATTATCACAGGAGGTTTTGTCAGATCACATGACATTTTCGTGACTTGGGTAGCAGTGATGTGTTGCTAGATACCGCTCACTGTTTATCATGTTAAATGCGTGATTTAATATAATTGCCAACGCCGCGAAAACCTATAGGGTCACATACAAAGGACGGATTGATGAGAGATAGAGTAACTAAGGAACACCGTAAGGTACGGTGCACTTAAGTGGGAGACGAAATATGGTAAGGTACCAAATACTTAAGTGATTTTGGGCATATTATAAGATATGGGCCAAAATACACTTAAGTGGGCTTTTTAGCTTGAAGCCCACACAAGTGGTTCTATAAATAGAACCCCTTGGGTAGAAGCATTGTCACTCCAATCCACTGAGACAGAAATTCAAGTAGAGACTTGGAATTTTGTTTCTCTCTTTCTCTCACTCAAAGCCTTCATTCATAACAGCTAGCACTGCGATTGAAGGAATCCGTTCGTTTGGACTGAGTAGAGACGTTGTCATCGTTCAACGTTCGTGATCGCCCCGTGGATCTGTATCAAAGGTTTTGATCATTATCAGAGATCTGCACCAAAGGTTTGAATCGCCACAAGAGGTAACGATTCTACCACTGATCATGCCCATTCGTAAGGATCACTAAATGGAGAAATTTTTAAATTCCGCTGCGCCTTGGATGGCAATTCTCCTTCAGTGGTATCAGAGCCACTTACGAAACCATGAATCTGATAACTGTTTTTGTTCTGTAATAATATGATTAAAGACAGAATGAATCAAAGGTTAAATTGAGATCGATCAAGTTACATATATGTGATATATGTAATCCTGATGCAAAATACATTATATATGATATAGTGTTCTCATTTCGTTCATTCAAACCCTCAGTGATTGTTTTCCTTTGAGCGATCAATGGTCGTTTTCTTCTTGATCCGACATTAGTATGGTGAAGCAATGACGTGTTGATCAATCATACTGAATTAACAATCGAGATGTGTTTGACGGTCTGAAATTGGTGCATCAGGGTTACTGACGACACAAGGGTTGTGTTGTCAGAGAGTTATGCGATTGGGGTTTGACTGCACAAGAGTTGTGCTTTCTAAACACTTGTTGTAACAGTGTTAACCGGTTAACGCATATGGTTAACCGGTTAACGCAATGCGAAATAATTTTTTTTTTGAGTTTTTAACAGTGTTAACCGGTTAACGCATATGGTTAACCGGTTAACGCAAGGCAGAAAACATTTTTTTTTCAGATTTCAAACAGTGTTAACCGGTTAACGCATATGGTTAACCGGTTAACGCAAGGAAATTTTCACCCGTTCGGCTAACTCAGTGCTTTAAAAGTGTCAAGTATTGATACGAAAAGCGACATCGATTTTAAATGAATTGTTCATTAAAATGTGATGATCGGTCGTCGAAATTTAATTTGATTTTAATTAATTAAAGGAATTAATTATAATAATAATAAAGTGTTTATTATTGTCTTGTGGTGATCGGTTATGGCCTTAGTTTTCCTTTGTTTTGTTTTGGGTTTTAAAATACGACCTGCGTGTCGTGCCTCTCTCTGAATCTCCCAAATGTAACTTCTTTTCTCATCTCACTCCAGCATATGTAAAACAAGTTTCTTTCATGTAATGTAATGATATGAAGAAAGCAAAGAAGTCAGTGCCAAAGGAGGACAACCTTGAAGATCTTGCTTGGAGAAGCTTAGATCGTCGTAGATTAGCTTAGGTTCTCTCATTGGCTTGGGAGAACAATTGCGCTAGGGGCCATAACTGTTTCATTTTGTATGTTGATGCATGTGAATGTATGTTGATGCATGTGAGAGACGGTTTATATGATAAACAAGCCGGTGAGATCAGAAAATTGCAATTCCCTCAAAATTAAATATTAAGTTTATGCTTTCCAAGTTTTAACACTCATCAAGACTAGTAATGGATAATGTAGGTTTCGCCTACGCGAGGTGCATGATCTATATATTAGTAAGGTGCGATGGGATAATTGTAATATCCAACTGTTAAAACAATGGGTCAAACTTAACTAAACAAATTATAATAAGATTATATATATGTTTAGAAGCAAGAGTTGGGAATAATCCATATGATGGATTAGAATAAGGAGTTATTCACCCAACTGAAATTTTCAAGAGTTGTATGAGATACAATTGGAAGGAGTTCCTACCTAAAATAACCTAGTTTTGTGTAATCCGCCTACGCGGACTTAGAACGAAGTGAAATATGGATCTCGACCCACTAGAAAATCTTCCAACGGGATTTTCCGAATCAGATGATGAGGGTCATTTGTTTTGAGTAAAATAGTGGGAGCATGTTTAATTAAAGGCCTAATTAAATATGTCAATGATACTTATATTTTCATTAATCCTTGTGTAGATTACCATGACAACAAACACCTCTAACAACAAATTGCGATCAAACCTTGAGAAGGAAAAATTGTCTGGGATAAATTTTCTAGATTGGTACCGAGACATGAGGATTATCCTCAAACATGATAAAGGGAAAGGCAAGGAAGTTGCCAAACCCAAACCCACTAGTGCTGCTTTGAAGCCTAGTGGAAGCATAGAAAAGGAAGGCACCTGCTTCCATTGCGGTAAGACCGCACACTGGAAGAGGAACTGCCCAATGTACCTGGAAGATAGGAAGAATGGAGTAGAGACTCCAACTTCAGGTATTTTTGTTATTGAAATTAATTTGTCTACTTCTGCATCATGGGTATTAGATACTGGATGCGGTTCTCACATTTGTAATGGAGCAAAGGTGAAGTCGACCTACGAGTTGGTAATGGAGCAAAGGTTGCTGCCTTAGCCGTAGGAACTTATGAATTGACTTTACCTAGTGGTTTAATAATTCAGTTAGAGAATTGTTATTATGTACCAGCAATTAGCAGGAATATTATTTCCGTTTCTTGTTTGGACAAGTTCGGTTTTTCATTCATAATAAAAAACAATTGTTGTTCAATTTATTTGAATGATATATTCTATGCAACTGCACAAATGAATAATGGACTATATGTCATTGATCTTGAAATGCCTATTTATAACATTAATACTAAAAGGATGAAACCTAATGAGTTAAATCCAACTTACCTTTGGCATTGTCGATTAGGCCACATAAATGAGAAACGCATTTCCAAACTCCATAAAGATGGACTGTTGGACTCTTTTGATTATGAATCATATGAGACACGCAGATCTTGTTTAATTGGAAAGATGACAAAGTCTCTATTCACAGGAAAAGGTGAAAGAGCTAATGATTATTTGGCCCTCATACATACTGATGTATGTGGTCCACTGAACATAACAACCAAAGGAGGTTTTCAGTACTTCATCACATTCACTGATGATTTCAGTAGATATGGTTATGTGTATTTAATGAAACAAAAATCAGAGTCCTTTGAAAAGTTCAAAGAATTCAAGAATGAAGTACAAAACCAACTAGGTAAGAATATTAAAGCTCTTCGATCAGATTGAGGTGGTGAATATTTAAGCCTAGAGTTTGATGACCATCTGAAAGAGTGTTGGATCCTATCCCAACTCACTCCTCCTGGAACACCCCAATGGAATGGTGTGTCTGAGAGAAGAAATCGAACCCTGTTGGACATGGTCCGATCCATGATGAGTCAAGCCGATCTTCCAAACTCCTTTTGGGGACATGTGCTGTTGACCGCAACTTACACACTTAACCGTGTTCCATCCAAAAAGGTTGATAAGACACCATATGAGATATGGAGTGGTAAGAGACCACATATGTCTTACATGAAGATTTGGGGTTGCGAAGTTTATGTGAAACGACAAATTTCAACTAAGCTTGAGCCCAAATCTGACCAATGCTTATTTGTGGGGTATCATAAAGAAACAAGAGGATATTACTTCTACAATCCTTCTGAGGGCAAAGTGTTTGTCGCTCGAACTGGAGTTTTCCTAGAAAAGGATTTTATTTCCAAAGGAATCAGTGGGAGGAAAGTAGAGCTTGAAGAAATTCAAGAATCACAAAGCATTGATACACCTATGGAGGAATTAGAGCAGGAAACACAAATGGTTGTGGAAGAGCAACCTGCTCAAGTAGAACAAGACCAGCGTAGGTCAGGCAGGATACGTCACCTACCTGAGAGATATGGATATCTCATAACAGATCAAGGTGATGTATTACTCATGGATCAAGATGAGCCTGTGACCTACCAAAAGGCCATAACTGGTCCCGAGTCTGAGAAGTGGCTAGAGGCCATGAAATCCGAAATAGATTCCATGTACACGAACCATGTTTGGAACTTGGTAGAGCCTCCTGTAGGAGTTAATCCTATAGGATGCAAGTGGGTCTTCAAAAAGAAGACTGACATGGATGGTAAGGTACATACCTATAAGGCAAGACTGGTTGCAAAAGGATATAAACAAATTCATGGTGTTGACTATGATGAAACCTTTTCACCAGTTGCAATGCTTAAATCTGTTCGGATTTTACTTGCTATCGCTGCATATCATGATTATGAAATATGGCAGATGGATGTCAAAACTGCTTTCCTTAATGGGAATCTTCTTGAGGATGTGTACATGACACAGCCTGAAGGATTTGACATACCAGAAGAAGTCCATAAGATATGTAAGCTACAAAGATCAATCTATGGATTGAAGCAAGCTTCCAGAAGCTGGAATCTTCATTTTGATGAAACGGTAAAACAATATGGATTCATCAAGAACGAAGATGAGCCTTGTGTCTACAAGAAGGTTAGTGGGAGCATGATCGTGTTCCTGGTGTTATATGTAGATGACATATTACTCATTGGAAACGATGTCCCTACCCCGCAACAAGTAAAGACTTGGTTGGGGAAATGCTTTTCTATGAAGGACCTAGGTGAAGTAGCCTATATATTAGGAATCAGAATCTATAGAGATAGATCACAAAAACTGCTTGGCCTAAGTCAGAGTACATACATAGACAAAGTGCTGAGACGCTTTAATATGCATGATTCCAAGAAAGGATTCATACCTATGCAACATGGCATGTGTCTATCAAAAACACAATCCCCTTCAACTAAGGAAGAAAGGGAACGCATGAATAAGATTCCATATGTATCTGCAATAGGATCTATCATGTATGCCATGTTATGTACTCGACCAGATGTCTCGTATGCTTTAAGTGCAACGAGTAGATACCAATCTGATCCTGGTGATGCCCATTGGGTAGCTGTTAAGAATATCCTTAAGTACTTGAGAAGGACTAAGGAATCATTCTTGATATATGAAGGTCAGGAAGAGTTGGCTGTAATTGGTTACACTGATGCTAGCTTCCAGACAGATAAGGATGACTTTAGATCGCAATCTGGTTATGTGTTTTGCTTGAACGGTGGCGCTGTGAGCTGGAAAAGTTCGAAGTAAGATACAGTTGCTGATTCTACAACCGAGGCCGAGTATATTGCTGCCTCAAGTGCAGCAAAGGAAGCTGTTTGGATCAGGAAGTTCATTAGTGAACTTGGCATAGTCCCTAGTGTTGTGGATCCCATTGGTCTCTATTATGATAACAATGGTGCTATCGCACAAGCTAAGGAGCCTAGATCTCACCAACGATCCAAACACATACTTAGGCGTTATCATATCATTCGAGAGATAATAGATAGAGGAGATGTGAAAATATGTAAAATACCTACACTTGACAATATAGCTGACCCACTGACAAAGCCTCTTGCGCAGCAGAAGCATGATGGCCATACTAGATCAATGGGCATACGGGGTATGTCTGATTGGCTCTAGTGCTAGTGGGAGATTGTTGGTGTAAGCCCTAGAGGCCAATACTTTTGGTACTTGTATCGAATCATTTATTAATAATAAAATGCATTTTCTTTATTATGGTTGATTAATAAAGTCCCTAGAATAGATAGTCCGTTTAATGTATTAAGTGTGACTTAATCATGAGAACACATTAAACATAAGGGCACTGTTCTTAAAGTATCCGTAGCCGAGCTTTAATGTGAAGTGGGATAACATTAAAGCATTAAGACTATTATGTTTGTAGACTGATGATCACATCTCATGGATCATGGATAAAGAGTTATCAAGTCTTAAACATAGGTATGAATATTAGGAGTAATATTTATACCGGATTGACCCGCTATGAGAATAATATATAGAAAGTTATGCAATGTGTCATAAGTTATTCTCATGGTGATAATAGTGTATACCACTCTTCGACCTGAAACCACTATGGATCCTAGATGTAGAGTCGAGTGCTTTATTGCTGATCCAACATTGTCCGTAACTGGATAACCATAAAGACAGTTGATGGGTACTCCACGAAGGATGCTGAGGGACATGAGTGTCCTAGATGGAATTTGCCAATCCTGCGTAACAGGATAAATGTCTATGGGCCCAATATTGAACTAGACAAGGGTGACACGGTCTATACCTTGTGTTCAATATAGACATAAGGGCAAAGGGGTAATTGAAATTCTAGTTATCAGACTTTAGATGTCACACGGGTTGTTATGACATCCAATTCTGCACAGACAAGAATTATGCAGAACTTAACAGTAAGTGCAGTAAATAACACAAGTAATTGTTTACCCAGTTCAGTCCAACATGACCTACATCTGGGGGCTACCAAGCCAGGGAGGAAATCCACTATCAGTAGTATTAATTCAAAGCTAAACTCACCCGTTTACAACTCGTCACTTAATCCCTACCCAATGCAATTTCAATCTTACTCTAAGATCAGAGTTCCTACTCACTCCCCCTCAATCACCTCAGTGATTACTACCTTTAATCATTATTAAAGACAACTTTGAAGTCACACTTCAAACAACTCTTGATTATGCTTAACAGCTTTAATCAAGATACACAACACTCACGCTTAAAAGCTTTGAGCGACACAACACTTACACCTCAATGAACACCCTATACCAAAACAATCATCAACGTGACAATGGCTTGGCTTACAAGATATGTCTAATATAAGACTAAAAAATACAACAGTGAAGTATGATGGGCACACTTAATCTTCACGCCTCAAAATCCCCAAAACTGAATGAAGGAACGACTTCCTTTTATATTGCAGTACCTGGGCTTTTGCACTTGTATTCTCCTGAATTTAAGGTCACGCGAGTTCCCATAAATTCAATATCTAGGTTACTAACAAATAGGCTATTTGTTAGGTTCATTAAATGTAGCTTGGTTGTTGATTTCCTGGTTTTTCTCTAAGCTGTTGAATCCCTGAAGAATAGCCTGAGAAAAAGCTGAAACAGAAAACTGAACAACCTACAATATAGCATATGCTGTCAGGAATGAATGTCACGACATTCAGCTTGACATCAAGGATCATATGCTGAGTCTGTTTTTCCAGAAAACAGACTGTACAATTTTGCTGACCTGTACATGACCAAAATGACCATACTACAGTAACTGCTTACATTAATAAATGTCAAAGTATCCAATTTGACATTTACACATTTGGCCTTAAGTTAGTTCTGTTATCCTCTTGAAGAACAAACTAAGAAACATACTGAAGTGTAGCAGAACACCACTCTGTCTATTATTCAGTATATACTGTCCATGATGAATGTCATAACATCCAGTTTGACATTCATACAGTAGGCCTTATGCCAGGTCTGGTTCTTCCTTGATAACCAGACTGCAAATGAATACTGAGCTCTAACAGAACACCAACTATTCTATTCCTCAGTATCTGCTGACAGGGATGAATGTCACAGTATCCAGTTTGACATTCAATAAATCCTGTATTAGCTAATCCTGCAGTAACTACTCAAGTGTGTCATGACATCAGTCAAGACATCAGAGTACAGTTAGATATTCTAACCTACAATTGCAGTCACACATACACACCATGTCATGACATCAGTCAAGACATTAGAATCCAGCTAGTGTTTTACCATGTAATGCAGCCAATTAAACACCTACAAACTCCCCCTTTGGCAAATTTTTGGCTAAAACACTTTGATCCCCATAACAGAGTTCATAGCAGCGGAATCACACATCTAGCAGGAAATAAACCTAGCTAATACACTCAGAGTGGCAGCACACTCACATACATGGAAGTTAAATAAGAACTTCACACAGCAGCACACATACAGAAGTTAAATAAAAACTTCAACACACATCAGCTGCAGGGGAGAGGAAGTTAAATAAAAACTTCACACACACATAACAACATACAAACAGAAGTTAAATACAAACTTCATCACACATCAGTTGCAGGAGAGGAAAACTTGAATCTGTCATGAACCTGTTTTAACAAAATAATAAAATTCTGTTGTCCTGGGGTATCACTTGTCACTCCCCCTTTTTGTCAAAAATGTTGCCAAAGCAACACTTTAAGTTACAAATCCACAAATAGTAAGCAGAATTACACACAAACGACAAAAAACACAAAAAAAACAAGTATTTACTCCTCAGCTTCATCATCCGCCTCCTCCTCAGAACTAGCCTTCTCCTCACCCTCTGAGCTCTGCCTTGCAACTCCATCTGTATCCTCAGCAGACATCTCCAATTGAAGGATCAGCTTTTCCAAGGTGAGCTTCCTAACCTCCAGTTCTTTGCATGTCTCTCTGAGCACAACAATGACAGCAACCTTGTCTGGATGGTTGCCAACATTGGATGTTTCTCCCGATGTCATGGCAATGTTAGGAACATGCTTTCCCAGAAACAGTTTGTAGCTGAAGGCCAATGGGCTCTCTCTTCTTTGCACAAAGTCATTGTCTGTCAAGATGTTTGGGAATTGGTTCAACATAATGCCACAAATGAGGGACGGGAAGGCTATAGGTCCCTTCACACTGAAACTTCCTGCATGTTTCATGGTCTGATCAAAGATGTAAGTACCATAGTCCACCTTTGCCTTGGTACCAACAACATAGATGAACTTTCCTAACATCACAGACACAGTTGACTTGTGATTAGTTGGGACCCAGTTTGCAGCTCCAACTTTGTGTAACATGGCATATTTCACACTGAGTTGACTAGCCACCAACTTCCCTTTAAGAGGCCATTTCCTGACCTGATTTGCAGTGATGACTTGACAGATTCTGTTGTCAGTCACTTCAAGCTCTGGGCGCACTTCATCTGCTCTTCCCAAATACAGATTGATTACTGAGGGGGAAAAGGTCACACACTTGCCACGCACATAGACCTTTCTAAATTCATGGGACTTTCCATCTGCACATTCCTCAGATAGATTGACAATGAACTCCTTCACCAAGGTCTCATAACACTTTGGGAGTTGAGTCACAGTCCTCATTAGCCCTGCTTCTTTAATCAGCTCCATAATTTCCTTACATTCCAAGGCATTCTGAGCCAGTTCCCTCTCCAAGGCCAGTCTTTTGTGGTAGACATACTTCCACCTGTTCACACTCGAGGCAAAGTGGAAGGACACATTGTCAATGGGAACCTCTGGAACACTAGCAGCCAACTTGCTAGAGGTTGGCTTCTTCTTGGACAGGGATGTTGTGACATCACATGGAACATCCGAATCAGACTCCACCACAACTGCCTTGGTCTTCATTTTCTTGGGCACCTCTTTGTTCCAAGATTTAGCAGGTCCATGTCCTTTTCTCTTGCGTGTACTTTTGTCACTGTTTGCTTGGGAGAGGTTGTCTCATCAACTTCCTTGGATGGAGACCTTTGCATCACTGTCTTTTTCCCTCTCCTAGTCCTAACCCTCTTGGCTATGCTAGGGATAACTGAGGCCAACAGTTTGTTATCAGAGAACTCTTCCAGGTTGACTGTGTCAGCTCTAGGGTTGGCCTCAACATCTTGAGGGACATTTACCTTCTCACCTCTCACCTTGCTTACATGTTTATCATTCTTAGGATCCTCTTCAGGTAATCCAGACACATTCTCCCTTAACACAACTGCGGTTTCACGACATGCAACATCATCGGGAACGATAGTGTTCAAGGGAACGGAAACCCCAGGAACATTCCGATCACCGGACAGAATCTTAGTGACCAAAGAGGCAATGGCATTGTGCACATACCTCGATCCTTCCTTGGAAGGGTTGTCCAGAGCGATAGCTGAGGAGATTCTGGAGACCGTTTCTTTTGGTCTTCTTGCATGGGATGACGTTGCAGCGTTGACACTAACTTCCTCCCGGTTGGGGTTGCCAAACTCCGTGCTGTGAGAATCGGACACGGTAGTGTAAGAGGTGGTATCGGATTGGTGTGCCATGCTGAATATCTCAGAGGGAAGTTGAACCGTTTCTTTGGAAGAGGGTTTGCACGAATGGTGTTTGAAGCGACGGAATATGAAACGCTTTATGCAAGAGTAAGGTCTATTAGATTTTGACCACTCAGAGCTCACTATTTGTTGTTTAATAATTTGACTTACTAAACAGTAGCTAACTAACTTCATTAGTTGCTATAAGTTTTCAGACGTACGCATTCCCTCTTTGCCCTTACTATTGTCACACTTAGCAGCGTACAATGTCATGACATTCCGGGTGACATTGTACTCTGTCTGCATCAGGTTCCTCCATACTAGGGTTGACCACCTGCTACCACACACTAGGTGTTGAGATTCTGCAGACGACAATAATACACACCTCTGTCTATCCCTTGATGTCATATCCTTTGTATGATGACCAATAGGTGCCAATGGCTCATTACTTTCAATCAGACATTTTCCACAGTCTGTCTTTTTATCTAAAGACAGATATGAGACTCTTCTCATAGTTCTCTTGGAACTGCTCTTATTCATTCCTTGTACCTGAAGGTGATCAAGTCTTCCATGTCCCAGCTTCCCTTCCTGATCTCCCTTGGCTAAAGGACACTTGGGAAAGTTGAGAGAGTCTTTAGATTTCCATAGATAGCAATTATCTCTGGATTTGTCTCCTCTCATCACTTCTTGATTGCACCCATTCAACACCACACATCCTCCCTTAGTAAATTCCACCTTGCAGCCTTGGTCACATAGCTGGCTTATGCTTATGAGGTTCACAGTTAGTCCTTTTACTAACAATACACCACTCAATTTTGGAGCTTCAGGACAGTCCAGCTTACCAACACCCTCGACTTCTCTTTTAGTTCCATCACCAAATGTCACAAACTTGGTGGTAGGAGAATGTAGATTCACCACTAGGTTGCTCATCCCAGTCATATGCCTTGAGCAGCCACTATCAAGATACCAGTCTTGTCTGATATGTGCCCTTGAAAATGTGTGAGCAAGGTTAGCAACACATTGTTGATTCTCAGGATAGGAGTGAAGCTTAGATTCCTGCTGCTTAGGATTGACCTGAGATGTCTGCTTAGCCGCCCATGTTTGTTTCTTAATGGGGACATTATGCTTAGACACCTTCTTCTTAGGCCTACCTTGCGAGGTCTGGTTTGGGTAACCATGCAGCCTATAGCAGAAGGGTTTTATGTGACCGAATCTACCACAGTAATGACATCTCCATCTCTTGAATTTCTTCTTCTGATGATTGCTCATTCTGGTTCTCCGATGTTGCAACATTGGATGTGACTTCTGCTTGAATTTCTGAAATACAGCCTTAGGCTTTTTGAGTTCAGATACAGAGTACTTAGTGCTTCCTAAGTCAGACATGAGTCCTGACTTCTGTCCCACCTTTAGGATTTCTTCCAAGGTGTCAGATCCTTTATTCAACATTTTGATGGATTTGGTCATTTGGTCTAGCTTAGAGGTCAGCAAGGAAATCTTACCCTTCAGACCCTCTATGACTTTCAGCTGCTCTAGTTTCTCAGCTTCTAGCTCTTTGATGAGTTTCTTCTGCTTTTCTCCTTGGATACAAACTTCTGCACTTTTAACACATAGTTCTTTATATGAGGCAGCAAGTTCATCCAAGGTGAGCTCATCTCCACTTGAGTTATCCTCTGAGGCACATACACTGGTCAGAGCAGTGACATGTTTGGCAGATTCTCCTTCAGATTCACTCTCAGTGTCTTCTTCTGACCAGGTGACAGATAGCCCTTTCCTTTGCATCATGAGAAAGGTAGGGCAGTCAGCCTTAATATGACCATATCCTTCACATCCATGGAACTGGATTCCCTTGCCTTGGTTGAACTTTTCTTCAGAAGTTGATCTTTTCCTTATGTCAGACGGGATGTTCTTGACATTAGGTCTACCCTGTTGATCAAATTTCTTTATGAGCTTGTTGAACTGTCTCCCAAGCATGGCTAAGGCTTCTGATATACTTTCATCACCTTCAGTATATCCTGCTTCTGACTCCTCTTCAGCATTAGATACAAAAGCTACGCTTTTGTTCTTCTTTTCAGCATTCTCACACAAGCCCATTTCAAAGGTTTGAAGAGAACCAATGAGCTCATCCACCTTCATATTGCAGATGTCCTGTGCCTCCTCTATGGCTGTGACCTTCATAGCAAATCTCTTAGGCAAGGACCTGAGAATCTTTCTTACAAGTTTCTCTTCAGCCATTTTCTCACCTAGTCCACCAGAGGTGTTTGCAATTTCAAGAATATTCATGTGAAAGTCATGAATAGTCTCATCCTCTTTCATCCTCAGATTTTCAAACTTGGTGGTCAGCATCTGAAGTTTGGACATCTTCACTTTGGAAGTACCTTCATGAGTTACCTTGAGGGTATCCCAAACTTCCTTAGCTAGTTCACAGTGGTGCACCAACCTGAAGATGTTCTTACTGATTCCATTGAACAATGCATTCAAGGCCTTGGAATTTCCAAGAGCTAATGCCTCTTGCTCCTTGTCCCACTCTTCTTCAGGAATCTGCACACTGACTCCATCTTCACCTGTCCTCATTGGATGTTCCCATCCTTTGTTGACAGCTCTCCAGACTTTGCTATCTAGAGACCTTAAGAAGGCTATCATACGAGGCTTCCAGTCATCATACTTAGAGCCATCCAACATGGGTGGTCTATTTGAGTGTCCTATATCCTTGTCCATGGTACTAGAAAGTAACTTCCCTAGATCTTGTAACACCCTTCTAAAATACCCCAAATATTTAATTAAAATAACAATACATCAATCAGAGTAAATATGCAATTAAGGGTGTCACACAATCATTTCACACCATTCACCATAATAACTGTCATGCCCTTTTATTAATTCAAAACCTAAGCATTTGCATAATACGCAGCGGATAGAAATCTCATCAACCATGTAAAACATGTAACACATTACATGTAAAATGGTTCACAACCAACAATAAAACATTTAAAACATCCCATCCCGATGTTACATCTATCAGAGCACGACCCACTAAGGAGACTACACTAGACTCCAAGCACTAGCTTCTACTCAATCACTGCTCGTTACCTGAAAAATAGTTGTAAGGGTGAGTTCCTCAATCGATATAATAAGCATTATAAAATATCATGTCATGTTAAGTAATTTAACGCATTAATCACCCTAATCATATCACACATTTAGTAACGGCACATCAACTCAAATATCATACTCAATACCAACACAATTCATACTCATACTCAATGCCAACACAAACACACGTATAATATTGGAATACATCCATTCATATTATACGCCATACATACATTATGCAATGAGACTCCATGCATGCGGTACCGACTATTCTTGAACATATAGTTTAAGCTCACCGTCCAAATCCAGGCACGGCTACCAAGCCCACTAGTCCCACTCATTTGAGACCTAGTGACTCACTCACTAATTCCTCACCACGGGAATTAGCTACCACCCCTCAAGGGCTATGCTATGCACGCTAATCACCTAGCATGCAAACATCAACAACAATCCACAATGATTTACTCACTAACCTCACCATGGGAATTAGCTACCACCATAAAGGCTACAATATGCATGCTAATCATCTAGCAATGCAACATCATCAACAATAATCCACAACGGACCCATGCTCACACTCTAAGCCATAAAACAGTCCATTCACAAACACATGCATAATATATACATTCACAACATTATGCATATTTTCACACATCATCAACACATGTATCAAAACATCATATCATGTCACATAATTAATCACAGTATTAGCACACTCTACTAATACCCCTACTGCTCAAAACAACGGGAAATAATCCCTATTACATCATACACCGATATAGGCAACCATCAATTAGGCACACAACATTTTAAATAACAGTTTTTCCACTTTTCAACAGTGTTAACCGGTTAACGCCCTGGGTTAACCGGTTAATGCAGGCAGAACACGCTTCCTGGCAATTCACAACAGTGTTAACCGGTTAACGCCCTGGGTTAACCGGTTAACACAGACAGAACAACAATTTAACACAATCCATAACAGTGTTAACCGGTTAACACCCTGGGTTAACCGGTTAACGCAAGACAGAAAGCTGTTCCTGCGCTAACACGAAGCAGAATGCAGAATTCTCCGCATTTTCCGCCGTTGGAGGACTTCCGGACCTCCGATTCCAATTCCGTAAAAAGCTATACGTTCGGGAAAACACTACCCATCCAATTACCGATTAAATTTCAGATTTAACACACTTATTCATCACAATTTTCAGCATTCCTAATCCCAATTAGGGTCAATTCAACGGTTTATCACTACCCATTACATGCTAACCCATAATACCCATTAAACGACGATAAACCCCCCTTACCTGAGTTAATCCGGCGAATCTTTAAGCTTCAAGCTCTTCTCTTCTCCAACCTTCTTCCTCTTGCTCTGCCTCTTTGCCCTTTTCCTCTTTTTGAGCCGCTTCTCTGTTTTCACGTGAAAACTTTCTTTTCCAAATGAGACTCTTTTTCTAATTTCCCACTTATATATATTCCAATAATAATCCAATAATATTCCAAATTATTTAATTAAATTAATAAATATAATATTAACTTAAATTAAATAATTATCTTATTTTATCGGGGTGTTACAACTCTCCCCCACTAAAAGAGTTTTCGTCCTCGAAAACATACCTCAAGCGAATAACTCCGGATAAGACTCCTTCATCTTACTCTCAAGTTCCCAAGTCACATTGCCACCTGCTGGTCCTCCCCAAGCTACCTTTACCAAAGCAATCTCTTTACCCCGCAACTGCTTCAACTCTCGATCCTCTATCCTCATAGGTGATGTTTCAACCGTCAGGTTATCTCTCACCTGTACATCATCTACTTGGACCACATGCGACGGATCATGAATGTACCTCCTCAACTGAGACACATGAAAAACCTCATGCAAATTCGCAAGCGACGGCGGTAAAGCGATACGATAGGCTACTTCCCCTATCCTCTCCAAAATCTGATAAGGACCAATAAATCGAGGTGTTAACTTCTTCGACTTCAAAGCTCGACCAACCCCAATTATCGGAGTGACACGAAGAAACACATGATCTCCCTCTTTGAACTCAAGTGACTTCCTCCTCTTGTCATGATAACTCTTCTGACGACTCTGAGCAATTCTCATCTTCTCCTGAATCATCTTAATCTTTTCCGTAGTCTGTTGAACAATCTCCGGTCCAACCACAGCACTCTCACCGGACTCATACCAACATAAAGGTGTCCGACATCTCCTACCATACAAAGCTTCAAACGGTGCCATACCAATGCTCGAATGAAAACTATTGTTGTAGGTAAACTAATCAAAGGCAAATAACTATCCCAAGCACCTCCCTTTTCCAAAACACAAGCCCTCAAAAGATCCTCTAGTGACTGAATCGTCCTCTCAGTCTGACCATCAGTCTGCGGATGATATGCAGAACTCAATCTCAGCTTAGTTCCCAAAGCCCTCTGCAAACCTTCCCAGAACTTCGATGTAAATCTAGGATCTCTGTCCGAAACAATACTAGACGGAATACCATGCAAACTTACAATCTTCTCAATATACAACTCGGCTAATCTCTCTAACGGATAATCCATTCTGATCGGAATGAAATGAGCCGACTTCGTCAATCTATCCACAATCACCCAAATGGCTTCAAAGTTCTTATTTGTCCTCGGCAAACCAGAAACAAAATCCATACTGATACTATCCCACTTCCACTCTGGAATAGCCAACGGTTGCATTAGCCCAGACGGCTTCTGATGCTCAATCTTTGACTTCTGGCAAGTCAAACAAGAATAAACAAAACTCGCAATTTCTCTTTTCATTCCCGGCCACCAAAATAACTTCTTCAAATCATGATACATCTTCGTAGCTCCAGGATGAATACTCAGACCACTACGATGTCCTTCCTCCAGAATACTCTTCTTAAGCTCGGTAACATCCGGAATACACACCCGATTACCAAATTTCAAAACACCATTCTCATCAACTCTGAATTCACCACCTTGACCTTGATTCACTAAAGTCAACTTATCAACCAAAAGCATATCGGATTTCTGACCCTCTCTAATCTCATCCAGAATACCACTCGTTAACTTCAACATTCCCAATTTAACACTATTGTGAGTACTCTCACACACCAAACTCAAGTCTCTAAACTGCTCAATTAAATCCAATTCCTTAACCATTAACATAGACATATGTAATGATTTCCGACTCAATGCATCAGCCACTATGTTTGCTTTACCCGGATGGTAATTCAAACCAAAGTTATAATCCTTCAGAAACCCTAACCATCTCCTCTGTCTCATATTCAGCTCTTTCTGATCAAACAAATACTTTAAACTCTTATGGTCACTGAAAACCTCAAATCTTGACCCGTACAAATAATGCCTCCATAACTTCAGAACAATTACCACAACTGCCAACTCTAAATCGTGTGTCGGATAGTTCCTCTCATGAACCCTCAGTTGTCTCGAAGCATAAGCTATAACCTGCTTATTCTACATCAACACACCACCCAAACCCAACAATGAAGCATCACAGTAAACCTCAAATAGTTCTGACGAACTCGGTAATATCAGAATAGGAGCAGTAGTTAACCTTCTCTTTAACTCTTGGAAACCTTCTTCACATTTTGAGTCCCAAACAAACGCTTGCCCCTTTCTAGTCAACATCGTCAACGGTAACGCCAACTTAGAAAACCCCTCAATGAACTTCCTATAATAACCAGCCAAACCAAGAAAACTCCTTATCTCAGAAACTGACTTCGGAGCTTCCCACTTAGATACCGCTTCTATCTTAGAAGGATCCACAGCAACACCACCTCTTGAAATCACATGACCAAGAAAACTAATCTCTTCTAACCAAAATTCACACTTGGATAGTTTAGCAAATAACTTCTTTTCTCGTAGAACTCCTAAAACCACTCTCAAATGCTCAGCATGCTCTTCTTCAGATTTCGAATACACCAAAATGTCATCAATAAACACCACAACAAACTGGTCTAGGTACGGATGGAAAATCCTATTCATATACTCCATAAATACTCCAGGCGCATTAGTCACACCAAAAGGCATTACAGAATACTCATAATGTCCATACCTTGTTCTGAAAGCAGTCTTCTGAATATCCTCAGTTTTCACACGTATCTGATGATACCCAGATCTCAAATCTATCTTGCTGAACACACTCGCACCAACCAACTGATCCATCAAATCATCAATCCTCGGCAAAGGATACCGATTCTTGATCGTCACTTTATTCAGTTGCCTGTAGTCCACACACAACCTCATAGTACCTTCTTTCTTCTTAACCAATAACACTGGTGCACCCCACGGTGACACACTCGGACGAATAAATTTCTTATCCAACAGATCTTCCAACTGACTCTTCAATTCAGTTAACTCAACAGTAGACATCCGGTACGGAGCCATCGATATCGGCCTAGTACCAGGTACCAAATCAATCGAAAACTCAACTTCACGTTCTGGCGGCAATTCATTCACTTCTTCAGGAAACACATCAGGAAAATCACACACCACGGCTAGATCGCAAATCACCAGTTTATCTTTAGCCTCCAAAGTCGCTAACAGCATAAACAACTCTGCCCCATCTGCTACTGCCTCATTCACCTGCCTCGCTGATAGAAACAAACTTTTTCCTTCCTCAATCTCAGGAAATATCACAGTCTTATCAAAACAGTTGATAGAAACTCGGTTAAGCACCAACCAGTTCATACCCAAGATAACATCAACCTGCACTAATGGAAGACACACCAGGTCCATCCCAAAGTCTCTACCAAAAATACTCAAAGGACAATTTAAACAAACTGAAGTAGTAGTCACTGAACCCTTCGCAGGAGTATCAATCACCATACTACCAAACATCTCAGATATCTCTAACTTAAGTTTCACAGCACAATCCAAAGATATAAAGGAATGAGTAGCACCGGTGTCAATAATAGCTACAAGAGGAAAGCCATTAATATAACACGTACCTCGGATCAAACGATCATCTGCAGAAGTCTCAGAACCCGATAAAGCAAAGACCTTGCCTCCTGACTGATTGTCCTTCTTCGTCTTAGGACACTGTGGACTGATATGACCCACCTCTCCACAGTTGAAACAAGTCACAGTCTTCGACCGGCACTCTGCAGCCAAGTGACCACCTCTTCCACACTTAAAACACTTCTTCTCATTACTGGTACACTCATGGATACGATGTCCAACCTGACCACATCTGAAACACTTAGCAGGAGCACTGGAGTCTCCCCCACTAGGCCTCTTCATCCCACTCTGTCTCTGGAAACCTTTGCCAGCTGCATTCGGTTTCCCACGATCATTCTGATTCTTGCCTTTCCTATCAACCCTCTGCTGATAGCTCTCTGCTCTGGCTTTGGAATCCTGTTCAAAAATCCTGCAACAGTCAACCAAGTCAGAAAACACTCTGATCCGCTGATATCCAATAGCCTGCTTGATCTCGGGACGTAACCCGTTCTCAAACTTCACACATTTCGAAAATTCTCTAGCAGCCTCATTATAGGGAGTGTAATACTTCGACAGCTCTGTGAACTTAGCAGCATACTCAGTAACAGATCGGTTGCCCTGCTTCAATTCTAAGAACTCTATCTCTTTCTTTCCTCTGACATCCTCTGGAAAGTACTTCCTCAGGAATCTCTCTCTGAACACCGCCCAAGTGATCTCAGCATTCCCAGCACTTTCCAACTCAGTGCGGGTAGCAACCCACCAATCATCTGCTTCTTCTGACAGCATATGCGTATCGAACCTGACCTTCTGGTTATCGGCACACTCAGTCACTCGGAAGATCCTCTCGATCTCCTTCAACCACTTCTGAGCGCCATCTGGATCGTATGCTCCCTTGAACATTGGAGGATTGTTCTTCTGGAACTCACTCAGTTGACGAGCAGCTCCCATTCCCACAACATTCGGATTCCCTCCAAGTACTCCAGCTAGCATACCCAGAGCCTCAGCAATCGCAGCATCATCTCTACCTCTTCCAGCCATCTCTATTCTGAAAACCCAACAAGTTAAAACAATAAGTACTGATAGGGTTACACAACACCTATCATGTACAGGGGAAACAGAATAATTACGACTCGACTCGACCGACTATGCTCTGATACCACTAATGTAACACCCTTCTTAAATACCCTAAATATTTAATTAAAATAACAATACATCAATCAGAGTAAATATGCAATTAAGAGTGTCACACAATCATTTCACACCATTCACCATAATAACTGTCATGCCCTTTTATTAATTCAAAACCTAAGCATTTGCATAATACGCAGCGGATAGAAATCTCATCAACCATGTAAAACATGTAACACATTACATGTAAAATGGTTCACAACCAACAATAAAACATTTAAAACATCCCATCCCGATGTTACATCTATCAGAGCACGACCCACTAAGGAGACTACACTAGACTCCAAGCACTAGCTTCTACTCAATCACTGCTCGTTACCTGAAAAATAGTTGTAAGGGTGAGTTCCTCAATCGATATAATAAGCATTATAAAATATCATGTCATGTTAAGTAATTTAACGCATTAATCACCCTAATCATATCACACATTCAGTAACGGCACATCAACTCAAATATCATACTCAATACCAACACAATTCATACTCATACTCAATGCCAACACAAACACACGTATAATATTGGAATACATCCATTCATATTATACGCCATACATACATTATGCAATGAGACTCCATGCATGCGGTACCGACTATTCTTGAACATATAGTTTAAGCTCACCGTCCAAATCCAGGCACGGCTACCAAGCCCACTAGTCCCACTCATTTGAGACCTAGTGACTCACTCACTAATTCCTCACCACGGGAATTAGCTACCACCCCTCAAGGGCTATGCTATGCACGCTAATCACCTAGCATGCAAACATCAACAACAATCCACAATGATTTACTCACTAACCTCACCATGGGAATTAGCTACCACCATAAAGGCTACAATATGCATGCTAATCATCTAGCAATGCAACATCATCAACAATAATCCACAACGGACCCATGCTCACACTCTAAGCCATAAAACAGTCCATTCACAAACACATGCATAATATATACATTCACAACATTATGCATATTTTCACACATCATCAACACATGTATCAAAACATCATATCATGTCACATAATTAATCACAGTATTAGCACACTCTACTAATACCCCTACTGCTCAAAACAACGGGAAATAATCCCTATTACATCATACACCGATATAGGCAACCATCAATTAGGCACACAACATTTTAAATAACAGTTTTTCCACTTTTCAACAGTGTTAACCGGTTAACGCCCTGGGTTAACCGGTTAACGCAGGCAGAACACGCTTCCTGGCAATTCACAACAGTGTTAACTGGTTAACGCCCTGGGTTAACCGGTTAACGCAGACAGAACAACAATTTTACACAATTCATAACAGTGTTAACCGGTTAACACCCTGGGTTAACCGGTTAACGCAAGACAGAAAGCTGTTCCTGCGCTAACACGAAGCAGAATGCAGAATTCTCCGCATTTTCCGCCGTTGGAGGACTTCCGGACCTCCGATTCCAATTCCGTAAAAAGCTATACGTTCGGGAAAACACTACCCATCCAATTACCGATTAAATTTCAGATTTAACACACTTATTCATCACAATTTTCAGCATTCCTAATCCCAATTAGGGTCAATTCAACGGTTTATCACTACCCATTACATGCTAACCCATAATACCCATTAAACGACGATAAACCCCCCTTACCTGAGTTAATCCGGCGAATCTTTAAGCTTCAAGCTCTTCTCTTCTCCAACCTTCTTCCTCTTGCTCTGCCTCTTTGCCCTTTTCCTCTTTTTGAGCCGCTTCTCTGTTTTCACGTGAAAACTTTCTTTTCCAAATGAGACTCTTTTTCTAATTTCCCACTTATATATATTCCAATAATAATCCAATAATATTCCAAATTATTTAATTAAATTAATAAATATAATATTAACTTAAATTAAATAATTATCTTATTTTATCGGGGTGTTACAGATCTCACCCAGAAATTCACAGGCAGGGTGCCTGCTCTGATGCCAATTGAAATTCTAGTTATCAGACTTTAGATGTCACACGGGTTGTTATGACATCCAATTCTGCACAGACAAGAATTATGCAGAACTTAACAGTAAGTGCAGTAAATAACACAAGTAATTGTTTACCCAGTTCAGTCCAACATGACCTACATCTGGGGGCTACCAAGCCAGGGAGGAAATCCACTATCAGTAGTATTAATTCAAAGCTAAACTCACCCGTTTACAACTCGTCACTTAATTCCTACCCAATGCAATTTCAATGTTACTCTAAGATCAGAGTTCCTACTCACTCCCCCTCAATCACCTCAGTGATTACTACCTTTTATCAATATTAAAGACAACTTTGAAGTCACACTTCAAACAACTCTTGATTGTGCTTAACAACTTTAATCAAGATACACAACACTCACGCTTAAAAGCTTTGAGCGACACAACACTTACAACTCAATGAACACCCTATACCAAAACAATCATCAACGTGACAATGGCTTGGCTTACAAGATATGTCTAATACAAGACTCAAAAATACAGCAGTGAAGTATGATGGACACACTTAATCTTCACGCCTCAAAATCCCCAAAACTGAATGAAGGAACGACTTCCTTTTATATTGCAGTACCTGGGCTTTTGCACTTGTATTCTCCTGAATTTAAGGTCACGCGAGTTCCCATAAATTCAATATCTAGGTTACTAACAAATAGGCTATTTGTTAGGTTCATTAAATGTAGCTTGGTTGTTGATTTCCTGGTTTTCTCTAAGCTGTTGAATCCCTGAAGAATAGCCTGAGAAAAAGCTGAAACAGAAAACTGAACAACCTACAATATAGCATATGCTGTCAGGAATGAATGTCACGACATTCAGCTTGACATCAAGGATCATATGCTGAGTCTGTTTTTCCAGAAAACAGACTGTACAATTTTGCTGACCTGTACATGACCAAAATGACCATACTACAGTAACAGCTTACATTAATAAATGTCAAAGTATCCAATTTGATATTTACACATTTGGCCTTAAGTTAGTTATGTTATCCTCTTGAAGAACAAACTAAGAAACATACTGAAGTGTAGCAGAACACCACTTTGTCTATTATTCAGTATATACTGTCCATGATGAATGTCATAACATCCAGTTTGACATTCATACAGTAGGCCTTATGCCAGGTCTGGTTCTTCCTTGATAACCAGACTGCAAATGAATACTGAGCTCTAACAGAACACCAACTGTTCTATTCCTCAGTATCTGCTGACAGGGATGAATGTCACAGTATCCAGTTTGACATTCAATAAATCCTGTATTAGCTAATCCTGCAGTAACTACTCAAGTGTGTCATGACATCAGTCAAGACATCAGAGTACAGTTAGATATTCTAACCTACAATTGCAGTCACACATACACACCATGTCATGACATCAGTCAAGACATTAGAATCCAGCTAGTGTTTTACCATGTAATGCAGCCAATTAAACACCTACAGTAATTATACACATAATTATTATCACAAGAGGTTTTGTCAGATCACATGACATTTTCGTGACTTGGGTAGCAGTGATGTGTTGCTAGATACCGCTCACTGTTTATTATGTTAAATGGGTGATTTAATATAATTTCCAATGCTGCGAAAACCTATAGGGTCACACACAAAGGACGGATTGATGAGAGATAGAGTAACTAAGGAACACCGTAAGGTACGGTGCACTTAAGTGGGAGACGAAATATGGTAAGGTACCAAATACTTAAGTGATTTTGGGCATATTATAAGATATGAGCCAAAATACACTTAAGTGTGCTTTTTAGCTTGAAGCCCACACAAGTGGTTCTATAAATAGAACCCCTTGGGTAGAAGCATTGTCACTCCAATCCACTCAGACAGAAATTCAAGTAGAGACTTGGAATTTTGTTTCCCTCTTTCTCTCACTCAAAGCCTTCATTCATAACAGCTAGCACTGCGATTGAAGGAATCCGTTCGTGTGGACTGAGTAGAGACGTTGTCATCGTTCAACGTTCGTGATCGCCCCGTGGATCTGTATCAAAGGTTTTGATCATTATCAGAGATCTGCACCAAAGGTTTGAATCGCCACAAGAGTTAACGATTCTATCACTGATCATGCCCATTCGTAAGGATCACTAAATGGAGAAATTTTTAAATTCCGCTGCGCCTTGGATGACAATTCTCCTTCATTACCACCATCACTTTCTAATCTTCATGATGTGTTCCATGTGTCTCAATTGAGGAGGTACATTGTGGATCAATCGCATGTTGTTCCATTAGATGATGTCTAAGTGAGGGATAATTTGACGGTTGATACATCACCTATGCAAATTGAAGATCGAGAAGTGAAGAAGCTTCGTGGTAAGGAGATTGCTTTGGTGAAAGTGATATGGGGAGGAGTCGCCAATGGCAATATTACGTGGGAACTCGAGGATAAGATGAAGGAATCATATCCGGAGTTGTTCGCTTGAGGTAAATTTTCGAGGACGAAAATCTTTTAAGTGGGGGAGAGTTGTAACAACCCAATTTTAGTATTTATTTATTATAATATTATTATTATATTGTATTTTAATTATGTGGAGTGGTAATTAATTAATTGGTTGTTAGGTAGTATAATAATTGACCATACTAATTGAATTGGTGTATTAATTAATTATTTAGTTGATATGAGATATAATTAAATAATTATATTAGTTAACTTAGTGTGTATGTTGAGTTGGTTAATTTATTTGAATTTAAATAGAGATATTTAAATATTAGGTATTATTGGGCCTAGTGATTAAATGAGATGGATATCATGATTTAAGCCCAAAGAGAATACTAATATAAATAGTAAGAGGTGAGGAGAGTGAGAGTTAGAATTCAGTTGATCATTGAAGGCAATAGAGAAAGAGGAGAGGAAAAGTAAAAAGAAGTTAGGGTTTCCATCAAATTGAAGAGGTAAGGGGGGAATCCTTATTATTATGGGTTAGCATGATCGAGTTAATGGGTAGGAACATGTTTAGGTCGAAATCCTTAATTTGCATGGTTTTGTAATTATTAGGTTTGATAAATACTCTTGACTTGTGATGATTGGATTATGCTGAAACCGTAAATTTATGTTCTATGGCGTGAGTTATAATTTTCTGAACGTGTAGCTTTTTACGGAATCGAAATCGGAGGTCCGAAGGTCCTCCAACGATGAGAAACACGGAGAATTCTGCATTCTATTTCGTTGTTAACGCAAGAATAGCATTCTGTTTTGCGTTAACCGGTTAACCCAGGGCGTTAACCGGTTAACACTGTTAAAAACCTGTTAAATTTGTATTCTGTCTTGCGTTAACAGGTTAACCAAATGCGTTAACAGGTTAACACTGTTGAAAACCTGTTAAATTTGTATTCTGTCTTGTGTTAACAGGTTAACCCAGGGAGTTAACCGGTTAACACTGTTGAAATACTGTTAAAATTGCATTCTGTCTTGCGTTAACAAGTTAACCCAGGGCGTTAACCGATTAACACTGTTGAAATATTGTTAAAATTGCATTCTGTTTTGCGTTAACAGGTCAACCCAGGGCGTTAACCGGTTAACACTGTTGAAAACCTGTTAAATTTGTATTCTGTCTTGCGTTAACAGGTTAACCAAATGCGTTAACAGGTTAACACTGTTTGAAAAGTGAAAATTTGATATTTAAATGCTGTATTCGTTTTAGGATGAAATCTATGTGTACATAATTGATAATTAACCTATAATTGTGAATGATATATTGTTATGAGGGTGTATATGTACCAGTAGGGGATAATTCATAGAGTTGGATTATGGTGATATGTGGAAGGTTAAGATGGTATAGATGATCTTAATTGCATATGTGTTGGTATGTGTGCATTCATTCATAGCATGGTCGACTTCATTGTGGAAGTGGTGAAACTGTGGGTTCACTTGGTAATAGACGTTGACCCTTAATTGGAAATAGGCGTAGTGGCTGGGATTCTAGATATTGAATCGGAAAGCGGTGGAACGTTGGGTCCATATAGACGTTGATCCTTAATTGGAAATAGGCGTAGTGGCTTTGATCTTGTCCGGATCGGAGTGTGGCTTGGATTCTAGATATTGAATCGGAAAGCGGTGAAACTTTGGGTTCACATTGAGGTACCGCATGCATAGAGTCACATGTCTTGCATTGAGTCACAGTTGAATGTTGTATTGTTGTGATTGTGATGTGTGTACGAGTTATAGTAGTTGAATTTGGTGATGTTTGGATACCTAACTTGGTGAAATATGTGATCATGTGATAATTGTGGTTATGTGTATATTTGAGAATATTGTATTGAATTTTAATATTAACTCCTTGAGTATTGAGGTATGTTTGAAATATGCGAAATAAAAACTGGTTAATATTATTGACATGATTATACAAAGTGTGATGAATTCTTTTAATTGTTGATTTAATCATTGCGCCTTATTATGCTATTTCATAATGATTTGAATTCTCACCCTTTCTGTTTGAATGTTACCTTTACATGGGTATCGTGCAGATACTACAGAGTAGTATTGCTGGAGTAAGTGGACGGTAGCTCACTCAAGATTAGCTGGAGAGTTCCCGTATTTTAGTTTGAGATTAGGTAATGAGTCAATGCTCTGGTCATGTAACACTGGGTAGATTGGTAGTATTGAACTCATATCGTATTTGGATATGTGTGACGGTGTATTCGTCGCTATATGATCTATCGATTAAATCATAAGCTATGAGATACATTGAAATTTTCGAGTCGCCACCGCACTTTTATTTATCCAAAGGATTGGCTAAAAAGCGAACAAAAGCCTAAGAAGTTTTACACGTAGAAAACTAATAAAAAGATCAGAGATTCTGGGTAAGGGGTAAATTACGCAATGGGAAGGTGTTAGGCACCCATCACGTCCTAGGTACTCCTAGGGAGCCCTTTCCACACTTGTTATGCTAAATTGTTATTTGTTATGACATAAATGTTGTGCAAACATGATTGGGATGATGAGAAAAGAATGTACAAGTTTTTTATTGGGTTATTGGGTTAATTATTTTTGTGTTATTGGGTTCGAACGGATGAACCCGTTGCCTACGTACCTTCCATCAAAGGTAAGGATCAGAACGCCGTAGTTCGGCTAAAAGATTTCCAAAAGTTGGTGGATTCAGTTTTAAACACAAGCACTGAGGCTTTTCATTATCAATGGGAGAACACTCGACCAAAAACAACATCCACCATGCGAGGATAGCTTCGACGTACTAGAGGGGTTAGCCCTGTTTGAAGTACGGAAGTCTTACTGTCGACTCACTAAGGATAGGCAAGATTTACATCAACCACAAAGATAATTGAAACCTATGGCTAATGCATGAAAAGATTAATGGACAGAGCCAAAACAAGTGAATGAGTGAAGTTAATTGATTGTGATTATGAAAATGAAGTCAAAGTATGATTAAGATTGATTCAAAGAAGTATTATGAAAATGAGTTTGAAAAAAGTCAAGGACTTGGGTCCAGGTTTTTAGTTAGAAAAACATGAAGATGTTTGCACAACACTTATGTCAAGTTTAAAAAGTAATGTGTGAAAAGGTTTAGGACATAATGAGGATGAATGGATGAGGATGGATAGTAAAACTTCTTAGAAGGTTCACTTCTTGAGATCATATGGGAGATGATTCAAGTGTGTCCTTTGGAATGGCAATGGATAATAACAAACAAGCAAAGCAAAAGAAAAGCGGATATCGGATGCCAATCACTGGTCTTATACCAATCTCCTAAAACAGAATGGGATATCAGATGCCACTCAATGGGCTTACACTAATCTCCACAGGCAAAGAAATAAAAGCGGATACCGGATACCAATAGATGGATTTACACCAGTCTCCTAAAACAGAAATGGATATCAGATGCCACTCAATGGTCTTACACCAATCTCCACAGAAGAAAACAAGAAATGGGACATGAAATGTGGAAGTCAACTGCCAATCTATCTGGACTTAGGTTAACTCCACAGTATGGTCCTAGGAAATCCAATGCCACATCACTGGGACTTATAATGGATCCTCACATACAAGAACAAAAGCAACAATATGATCACAGGAATGCAAAATGCCAACTTACAGGGACTTATAATTGCAACCTCACATACAAACAGATGAACAAAATATGATCACAGGAAAGCAGATGCCAACTTACAGGGACTTATAACTGCAACCTCACATACCAATCAAACAGAGCAAATTATGATCACAGGACAACAGATGCCAACTTACAGGGACTTATAACTGTATCCTCACATACAAACAGATAAACAGAAGATATGAGTGACCAATGAGGTCTTACACTCTATCCTTCCATATCACAGGAACAAAGGCCAAAACAATGGACTTACAATTGTCCTCAATGGGTAAACAACAATAACAGAAGTCACACAGACAAATGGTATGATCATGCACAAATGGCAATTGATGATGATGATAAATGCATAACATACAGGCAAACAAGTGCATATGAAGCAATCAGTCAATCAATGAATATCAAAACAGCACACTCTATAGCCAAAACAAGGGGGGCTCACACAAGAGGGTTTGACTTTGAAAGTCCACTGTAATAGGTAAGGGTCGCTCTTAACCTTGCCATTGAGAGGCTAAGGTGAAGCAGATGAATAGGAGATGAGGGGTGTGCCTCATTGCTTCAATCTCAGATCAGAGAGAGCATCAAAGAAAGTGTGGGAGTTCAGAAAGTAGGAACTCTCTCCACATTATTGACTCGATTGGATCTTGGGTATTTATCTCAATGCTTCAACCATGTAATGGGAGCAAAGAGAGGACACACTGAATAGTGGGGGATAGATTGCTTATCCCTACCTTCCACCAATTGCCTTACTTGAAGGACTTTTCCTGCTTAGGACAAATTTAAACAAACACAGGCATTGCCTCTTAAGGAGGACTTCAGACAGTTTGCCCGGTCAAATAACAGACCGGGTCTCCAGACTACATGAAGAAGAAAGGTTTATACCTCAAAGCAAATGCTAAATAGCAAAGCAAGCAAGTTCAATGAACTTAAGCAACTAAAGTACCTGAAAAGTCAAATTTATTAGCAAACAGATCAACAGTCAAAATCAAAAGGAAATAACCAATAGTCAACCACAGAGGGACCAATTGTGCAAGGCACAAAGACTCAAGCATATGAGTCACCTACAAAACAAAGGTTAGCACATTAAACAATCAAACTAAAACACATTTGAATGATCCTCAAGGCATTGGTGCTTAACCTGAAACAGATGAACTCAACATAAGCTCAGAAGACCACTAGGACTAGCCTAGGGTCAAAGATGAAAGAAAAGGTCAAGGCAGCAAGAAAAAGTCAACCCAAACCAATTCTAAACATTCAAGAAGCATTCTCAATTGGATTCATAATTATATCATGCATCATGGTCATTTCATATACAAAAGGATGCAAAGCATGGCAAGAGAAGCATACAAAAGTCAACAGCAAAGACTTCATTCAAAAGTCAACTCAAACAACCCCAAAAATTATGAAATAAATCACACTCAATCCTAACATCTAACATGGTATACATGTCAAATTTCAATGCATTTGGATGAGAGGAAGGCAGTCAAATAAAATCATGAAGTCAAACCAAATTCAAATAAGCATGGTGAAAGTCAACAAGCATGGGTCAACTTCAAAAAATCATATCAATTTGAAAACAGAAGAGAAATGAATGAGATTAACACCAATGCAAAGCTTGAGATGTCTAGTTATCACATATGAAATTTCATGGTCATACAATAAGATTTGAGAATTTCACAAAAGATTTGGCAAGGTATAGCACAAAAAGTCAACAAATGACCAAGTATGGAAGAAAATTCACAATTAAATGGAAAACAGCATGATTAATTCCAAGAAAATTCATACACAAACTAGACATGTGATAGATGGTTCATGCAAAATTTGGGGTCAATTGGATAAGAGGAAGCATGTGAACAAAAATTGGGAAAATACATGATCATGATATAGCACCAAATTCAACACATAACTTCAGAAAATCATAACTCTCAATCCACAAATGATAAATGCACAAACCTTATATGGAAATGAAGGTCAATGTGTCTAGTTTCACCACAAAAAATTTCAAAGGCATTGGATACAACATGACAATTTCACAAAAGGAATGGCACAATGTATCATTTATGCATACATGTTGAAAAAACAATTATCATTAAAAGTCCAGCCACTGAAAAATTAATTAAAATTCACCATAAAATAGAGGACACATTCATGAGTTTAATGCAAAAAATCCCACAATTTTTGGAGTTAAAATGAATTAAAAATGAATTATGGAAGTTGATGAACATTTGGATGAAGTATGAGCAAACAAGCATGGCAAATGGGGTCAAACCAAGGTCAACCGTGGCAATTGTGTAATTCTGCATGCCACTAATTGAAACGACATCGTTTCAGGGCGCCCCAGGAAATGTCCTGATTGGCCCGCCTCCAATGAAACAGTAGCAAAGCAACAAACAGCCAATGAGCTTCGATTTTTCTGAGTTTTCAAGCACTAACCCTAAGATTTCTAACAGCCAGGCATCATATAAACATGTTCAATCCTCAAACAGACATCAAACCAAACCAATCACACAACAGCATGGCATGCATTCATCAACCAAATTCATCATCAAACACGAATTCAAAAGCCTCATGCAGGAACATGGTATTGACATAGTAATCTTCATGCAAGTTCATGCAAACATAACCAATCATAATCAACACAAAGCATGTGGAATTTCTGGGCATAACATAAGTTGAGCAGCAGCAGCATAAATTCATCATCATGTAACCAAACGAAATAAACAACAGCAATGGTATCAACAACATGTAACATCATGATTCGACCAAACCACACATAACAGTCGCAAACCAATGGATTTCTAACAGCAACCGACATGCATCTTCATGAAATCATCAAAATAAAATCCGACAGCATTCCACATACAGCATGGCAAATAGCAATTATGCAACACCAAACACAATAAACCAAACACGCATCACATGAATTTCTGGATAGAGCCAAGGTTTAAACAGCAGTAAAATGCATTCATCATTCAATGTTCATCATCATCAAAACAAGCAAAACAAACACAGCACATAGACGCATAGCATTTGGCAATGTGTAGCAGCAGGCAATCAACAGCATACAGCACAATCAAATGGATTTTTAGGACAATGTTCATAAGGCTCAAAACAGCAGGGCAAGCTTCATCATTCAACTTCATCATCATGAACAACAAACATAAACCAACATCAAAAGTCAAACATGGCCACGACATTCTATCCCCATGCAACATTTGAGAACAACTAAACAGCAACAAACATGGGATTTTTCTGGTGCAGGGTAATGTTTAACAGCAGCAGTAAGGTTTTAGCAGCAATGGTTCATGGTGTCTTCAAGCAAGCAACAACAACATCAAACAAACATGATTCGACCAAACATACAACAGCATAAGCATAATCATGAAATTTTTTCTGGGCGTGGTAGGTTCAACATGAACAGCAAATCATCATCATGTACTCATCATAAACAACAGCAAGCAACAGCATAGTATTGAACATCAATGTTCCTCATTCAACCAACACAGCATGGTAGTAATAAGGCTCTTCATGCAAGCTCATCATAAACAACAAACTAACAACAAACATGAGGAATTCTGGGCAGAGTAATGTTTAACAGCAGCAGTATTCATTCATCATCATGTTCATCATTTAAATCACCCAACACATGAACAACAGCATCAACCAAAAATCATGGCCATGAAGCAACATTAATCAACAGCAAAACACACATAAACATGGGAAAAATCCTGGACAGGGTAGGGTTCAATACAACAGTGCATTCATCATTCAATGTTCAAACATGGAAATTTCGAAATGTCCAGAAATCCAAATCATGCATACCAATAGCATCAACATACTTCAAACATCACAAATATATCATCACTTTTCACTAAATCTTTGTAAACAAGCCAAATCGAAGAAACATATATTTGCTCATGAAAATGAAATTCCAGATTTCTTGCAACATGGTCAACCAAATCGAGCAATCTATAGTTTGTTGGAATCAGCAAGATGTAAACTACTTAAAGCATGGCATCATTTGGAAAAATGTGTGAATCGAAATTTTACCACAACTGAAGTTCAGTGATGATGCAGTGCTTCCTTGGCCTTCAAAGCTCAAAACAGGTGGCCCTTATGCTTGGAGATGTTGGATGGTGAAGTTCTCTTGACTCAAGGATGCTTGGAAACAAACAAATAACCATCTGCCATTGTTGAGCTTGATGAAAAAACAGAGTGAGAAATGGCTGCAGGTGATGAGTTGTGTTTGGAAAATGCTTCAAGATATTGTCTAGGTCATGGAACAATCAAAAGCTGCTCGAGTTTCTTTGAATGGTTGTGCAGAATTTTGTTTTGGCCAAAATGCAAGATGAGAGTGTGAGAGGATTTTTGGTGTGTGGCTGTGTAAAACTAGGGTTGGAAGTGACAGAAAAAATGCTTATAAGGGTCTGTTTTGGCTTGGTTTAAGAAGTGCTAATCTTGATTTGTCTTAATGAACTCACTTGCCTTTTTTGCTAAGCTGAAAATATGGAAATGGAGGGTATGGAATTGGCACGATTTTGGGCCTTGAAACAGGCTGTAGACAGACCACACTTCTGCTGTTGGATGTTACTCATGCATTGCTGTACTTTGTTTTACTCTTTGAAACCAATTTGCAAAAATGCCAAGTTTGTGCATAAGTGGAAATGGAGGTGCAAGCTGGCCGAGTGGGCTTGGAAAACAGGCTGCCAATGATCATGTTTTTGCTGTTTGTGGTTGTACATGAAATGCTGTACTTGCCTTGTTTGAATGAAGCCATTTTGCACATTTTCAAGTTTTTGCATTTTGGTCCAAAGTGATAGCATAATGATGGTATGGTTATGATTTTAAGCTTGGAGCAAATCACAAATGATATATGGAACATTTCCCAATTGGCAAAATGATGAAAAAGTCCATAAATCAAAAAGTCAAAGTTTGGTCAAACTTTGATTTTAAATGAAAAAGGTCCAAAAATGCCATTTTGAATGGTAAGGTTTTGATGAGTGAAATTTATATTTTTGGAAAGAGGATGAAAAATGTGGTTTGTGGGAAAAAACCCCACCAAATTTGGCCTTATGGTTTGAGAGATATGGCTTGTTGAAGTTCAAAAGATGGTGAAAATGAATTGATCATATCTTGATAACCACACATGGGATTTGAGAGTTCTTGGACTTTTTGAAAATGGGAGAACAAGATCTTCAACTTTCATGTTGGGCAAAAATTCATTTGGAGCTTGTATCATGATGTAAGTTTAAGATCAAGAAGTTTCCATTTTTGGCAGTTGAAATTACAGGTCCACTTTCTATTTCTGGAAAATTTCTGATTTGACTTGATTTTCTTCCATGATGAGGTCGAACATGATAGATGAGGCTTATACAAGCATGAATGAACTCCTTCAGATCAATTCTATCCATCAAATTACTGATTAAATCCACAGTTGACCAAGTTTGACTTTTCTAGGGTTTTGGACTGACTGATGCACTTCTGATGAATTCCAAACCCTAATTCCTTGAGATCTTGACTTCAAATGATGTCCCAAGATGTATGAACCTTTGATTAATGATCATGATGCCCAAATTCCACAAGAATGGCCATCATCCATTGCTTTGACTGACTGTTGACCATCTTTGACCTAATTTCTGATGATTGCTTCCACTGCAAGCAACAAGGTTAGCCTGACAATATTTTTGTACTTTTTGAATGATAAACATATGAAAGGCAAAGATATACAAATGCAAAGTATGCTTGGTGATCAAGAAACAAACCCACAAGGCAATCTATCCACTAGGAGGGGACAAAGGCATGCAATGATCCTTGAGGTTGTGATATGATATGATATGGGCCATGAGGGATCTTAGGGCCCAAAATTGGGGTCTTACAGATGCCCCTATTTAAGGTCATTCTAGCCGGAGAAGTGAAGTTTAGAAATCTTCATCTCGACGCGGTAGAATGGGCTTAAATAACAGTAATGAGACAAATTTTGGTCCCTAAGAGACCTCATGATGCAAATGTATGCATGCAAAAGACACAAATTCTGTGGGGATATGATTCACACAGAAGAAAAGACGATCCATCGGAGTAATACACTCACCAGGAACAGAGACTCTAATAAGACTCTATGGGGATAATAAAAGAAAAAAGAAATGTGTGAACAATACACGACTCCCAACTGGGGAAGACAAAACTGACATAACGTGAACAAGACACGACTCTGATTAGAAGAACAGAAAACAGACAGGAGGACTCACTGGGGAGCGAAGGACTCATACTGGGGAACAGAATTCCAAAGGCAAATAAATCCATTGGAGAGACACAAGCTGACTCCTGGGGAGAAGCAACAAAAAAGTTCCACTGGGGAAGTAACAAAGAAATGAGATGTTACCAGGCATACGGGTAACAAAACAGGAAAATCTGACTCCACAGGGGGACCGAGGTCATAATAGGGAGCAGAAAGGAGGGAACACCAAGGATACCGGTTATTGGGTATATAATAGGTGACCGACCAAAACGTGAATTGGATTTCACTTCCAAAACACTCATCATCCTGAAGAGAGCTAGAAAAGCAAACTTGTTTATAGGATGGACATTCAATTCCACAAGGAAAATGAATCTTACTCTGAGGGGAAAACAATCAAAAGATTGACTCAAGAGCGCACGAGATATAATATCCATTACCGTCAGAACGTGGATAGAATACTCAGATGAGACATATTATTCATTACCGGCAGACCGTGAATAATATACTCGAAAGGAAAATTATCCTGAACCGGTTACTGGGTTGTTTATAGGATAAAATCCGAAGACGTGAATTGGTTTTCACTTCCAAAACACTCATCATCCGAAAGGAGGGCTTGAAAAAGCAAATCGACTTACAGGATGGGCATTCGAATCCACAACGGGAAGACGAATCTTACTCAACTGGGGACACAAACCCAAAGAGTGCATGAGATATAATATCCATTACCGGCAGACCGTGGATAAGATACTCGCATGAGATATATTATCTATTACCGTCAGAACGTAGATAATAAACTCGCATGGTAAGAAACACCAGAGATACCGGTTACTGGGTATATAATAGGTGATCTACCGAAAACGTGAATTGGTTTTCACTTCCAAAACACTCATCATCCAAAACACGAACTGGTTAAAGGATGGACATTCGATTCTACAAAGAATACGAATCTTGCTCAGTTGGGGAAAATCAACAAAGGATTCCAACTAAAGAGCGCATGAGATATATTATTCATTACCGGCAGACCGTGAATAATACACTCGAAAGGAAAAGACACCAGAGATACCGGTTACTGGGTATATAATAGGTGACTAACCAAAAAGAGAGACAATCGATACCAAGCATACGGGTAAACGAAAGACAACTCAAGGGATAAATTGCAAGCATCCGGCAATTATCCAACAACAAGAATATTCGACTCCACAAAGGGAAATAACGAATCTTACTCGACTGGGGAAACACAAAAGGCTTCGACTGAAGAGTGCATGATATATATTATTCATTACCGGCAGACCGTGAATAATATACTCGCATGGAAGATTATCCACAACCGGTTACTGGGTTAATAAAGGATAAATCAACCGAACAGAAAGGCATCGGGATACCAAATTAGGTATATAATGATGACCAATCAAAAAGAGCAACAGACATTACCGACAAAAGGGTAAATGAAAGGCGAACTGCTGAGGATAAATTGCAAGCATCCGGCAATTATCGACAGAGACTAGCTGGGGATGCACTGGTAAACAACCAATGATCCGGGGAACAAATCACTAGCATACGGTGAAAAGACCCACTGGGGATAAAATTGCTAGCATACGGCAATTATCCACAAAAGACTTGCTAAGTATATAAGTGCTGATCTGAGCAACTTATACAAGCAAAGGAAAATCAACATCAAGAATATTGAATGAAGATAACCACAAAATTAGGGTTTACATCTACCGAATACGGGGTAGAAGACCGAAAACTCCGCGTGGGGATAGAACAAATCACAAATCCGCACGGGAAACCAAAATAGGGTTTATAACAAACCACCAACTGCTGAAGAGCAGGAAAATAGGATCTACAACTACCGGGATACGGGTAGAAAACCAAAAACTCTGGCTGGAGAATAAAAGGGTGTATAACCACAAATTCTGTTAAGAAAGCCAGGAAAAGTAGGACTTATAACTACCGGTTATGAGGGTAGAGGCCCAAAAAACATTCCGCTGGGGAACAACCCACTGGGAAGCACGAGACATTTGACAAAAGCCGATTCGGGAACAATCCGAAAAGACAGACTGAATCAAGACACGTCCTAATGAGGATGTAACTCAAATAGGAAAATCCATCCCAATATATGTGTTGGGAGGAAACGGAAGAAACCGTCATCCACGAGGATATATCTCAGTGGGGAACTGCAGAAGGAAAGACAACATTTTCTGCTTATGGGGTTGACTCTATATGGAGAGATTTTAACCACCCAACATCTGCTTGGGGAGATCTGTAAAGAGATCTATATCACCATAGCAGGAGACACGACAAACAAGGATATATGACAAGAAATGCAACATGAATATCTGAATGTTTATGAATATGCATGAATATGCGTGATTTATGTTTGATGAATGCTGACAAAACAGACAGTTCTAACACAAACAGGTTCAGGAACAACGCGTCCGGTATTATACTTCCAGGGGAAAAAACCAGCTGGAGGGCCAATCTGCGGAGATCTATATGCTGTAAAGCAAAGATCTGCAAGTACTGCTGAAGAAGCAGAGAATCAGAGATATCAGGAAACAACCCAATCAGGGTACAGAAAGTCACAACGGGCAAAACAGCCACCGGGACGAATCTGTAAGGGAACAAGAGAAGTCCCAAAGTATATCTGCAGGGGATCCCAGTGTTAACTGAGAAACAAAAAGTGCATTGCATAAGCACGAACTGCTGTAGAAGCAACTCCATATAACTCCGCTGGGGGAATACCCACTGAGGGAGAATGATAGAATCCGACTGCATAAGCAAATCTATTGGGGAAAACTGTCAGCTACTCTCTTGGGAACAAACCACTGAGGGAGGACAGATCAAACAAGCAGATTCTGCAACAAACCACTCCACTTGGGGAGAATATACATATCAAATTGATCACCACAAGTAGATTCTGCAATGTAAGCCACTCTACTGGGGATCACAAACAGTCAGGAAATAAATCCGTTCACTGGAGGCTAGCGCCATCATCCGACCATATTGGGGATTGAAAGAGTATTCAACAGGCGAAACTGCCACAACGAACAATCTGCAGACTATGCTGAGGAAAAGATGGTTGAAATACTGGGATATCAACCCAAATCAAAACTGCTCAGGAAAATAAATCCTGCTCTGCTGGAGAGAAAAACTCTGATGGAGAGATAGCAACAATTCCACAGACGACTTCGCCGGGGAAAAGGTAAAGTACCGGGTATCAAACCACTGACTTACCGAGTCTTCAAAAAGAAAGCGATCATGCTGAGGAAACAGACAGTCCCGCTGGCACACTGCATGGGGAAAAGCGGTAACAACTCCACTTGCAACCCTGGTGGGGATATCAATAACAGCTCTACTCGCGACTCCGAGGGGAGTATCAGTCAATGGCTATACTCATGACTGTGCTGAGGAGACAAATAAAGTCTGGGGCATGCGACCCACTGGAGAAAGTGACGGGGCACCAAGATGACAAACCATCAACCACCGAAACTTCTATAAGGAAAACACCCATGCTAGGGGAAAACTGCTGCTGGAGAAAGCGAAGTCTTCAACAACACTCTGTTTGTGACTGTACTGGGGAACAACCCCAACAACAACTTTGCTTGAGGAACAGCCTCAACAAAGATCTGAAGAAAGGAGATACCACCAAACCAGGAATATGAACGAATGTCTTACCTGTTGGAAATCATGCCACCCTCGGGAGAGCACTGAGATATTCTTGAGTATCCTTTCAATCTTGTGAATGTTCACTTTGTTTAGAACAACAATTTTGAAAAATTTGATTTGTTTAAAACAATGACATTTTATCAATTTAAAACATGCAAAACATTTGTTGAGTTCAAACAAATAGGAGTGCAAATAATTGGATAAAAAGCTCAGATTGATTTGATAGAATGGTAGTCTGCAAATGGCAAGACTCCATAGATCTGTACAAATTTGAAATCAGTGATATATATTGGAAGAGGGCTACATTGAACATAATGATCCTTTCTCTACCAATTTGAATCTCGATGTATCCGAAGCTTCAGTTGACGACGAATCGAGAATCTTCTGACGAAATGACGACTGATGAACCAGAAAGTCTTGTCAGGATGCAGTTACTTGCCAAATCCCTAATTTTTGCCTAGATTGCCCCAGGGTGAGGTACTCAATCTAGCGGGATGCAAATATATCCTTTTTTTCAAGTCTCTAATTTTTGCCTGGATTACCCTTGCGGGTTCTCCACCGAGACGCTCATTTTTGCCTAAGCCGCCCTTTCGGGTTTTCAACTTAGCGAGCTATTCTGTTTTTTTTTCATTCTTTTTTCATTTGCATATACTTTTTTTTTTTTTTTTAGGCAAAGTATCTCTTAACTGCATCTGAATTCACAGGACGAGTGAAATCCTCCCCATCCATTGTTGTAAGCATCAAAGCTCCGCCTGAAAAGGCTCTCTTAACAACATATGGACCCTCGTAGTTTGGAGTCCACTTGCCCCTGGAATCGGGCGCGAAAGACAAAACTTTCTTGAGCACAAGGTCACCTTCTCGGAACACGCGAGGCTTGACCTTCTTGTCGAATGCTTTCTTCATTCTCTGCTGATACAACTGACCATGGCACATGGCAGTTAATCGTTTTTCTTCAATCGAATTCAATTGGTCATAACGACTCTGAATCCATTCAGCATCAGTCAACTAGGGACTTGAGGGTATAATTTTTCTTTTTTCTTTTGAAGAAATTTTTTGAAAAAATTTTTCCTGATTTTTTGATTTTTCTTATTTTTTCACCCTCTTTCTTCTTTCTTTTTTTTTTTTTTGATTTTTTTTTTTTTTTTTTTTTTTTTTTTTTTTTTTTAATGCCCCCAGTTTGACTGTTTTGCTGATTCTCATGATACAGCTGAATGAGCTTCTTTGGTGCTCAAGAAGGCGGATAATCTCGTCAGGAATCCCCTTCATCATCATCTTCCTCTGCCCCAGATACAAGGACTTCAAGATTGGGAGATGGCGTTGGATCATTATGTTCAATGGGTTTAGAAATCCCTGCATAATGATTCTGGATAATGAAAAGCATTTGTATTTAACAAGCAAATCAGTTATGCAGATGAAAAAGCTGTTTTTGTTTTTCAGGGTTTTTTGTGATCACTGATTTCATGCAAAAAGCAAAAAGTGAAAACAAATGGAAAAACAAATGTTTGACAATGCATTAATTGAATGAAAACATCATTGTATTTAAATGCTGCCAACAATGTCATCACTTCTCCTTTTGGCATGGGAGAAGGGTTTTGAACAAAGGGAACAAATCACGCTGACTTATGAATGACCGTAGGAACATCCACAG
The DNA here is from genome assembly GCF_024323335.1 of Lathyrus oleraceus. Lineage (NCBI taxonomy): Eukaryota > Viridiplantae > Streptophyta > Magnoliopsida > Fabales > Fabaceae > Lathyrus > Lathyrus oleraceus. The sequence goes on from NC_066580.1 coordinate 262,203,166, forward strand.
CGACCCAATTGTGGCAGACACCACCAGGAATGATGAAATTGTTCAAATCTTCTGCATCTTCTTCTTCAATGATAGCAGCGGCCTCTTCGGGTTGATCAGCATGGATGAATCCTCCACTCTTGAACAAACCATGCTCCTTAAATGCCCCAGAACAGTAGCCTATGCCAGCCCGGGATCGGTTAACCAGGAATAAATCCATCAACAGGAATAAATCCATCAACAGGAATAAATCCATCAAAAGCACTTAGGCTGGCAAAATCCTCTCTGAATTCACAATTCTCTTGCTCAGGATGATCCATCAATCTGGCAGAGTTGGCTCTGGTATAATACCGGCAAAGTGCGTCTTCAAAATAAATGAAGATCGCAGGGTCAGACCACAGGACGGGAGACCGGAACAAAACACCTGTTTATGCAAATGATGCATGAAGTGTTTATGCATATGCTTGTTTTTTTTTTATCAAAGGAACCCGAGGGTTTTATTTGCAAACTTTGAAATATTAAGCATCTTGATCATACATGAAAATATCTCATCAGATATATCAGGTGAAAAAATTTTCCCGGTTTTTCCATGTTTGAAAATTTTTGCAAATAAACTCCTTTGAGTTCCTTGAAAATTTTCTTTTTTTTCTGATGACATGGGTGCGAATGAATGCGTGAATGCATGAATGCAACAAACACACTCAAGGATCAAACAAAGCACACCAAACAAAGGTCGTGGGAAAGCTCTATGTATCCCTAATATCAATCATCCATTTTGGTGGATTTAGGTTTTCACCTTATCGACACCCAAGTTCCATTGATATTAACGGTACATGAACCGGTTCTAACATTCTTAATATCAACCAGCCGCTTTGATGGATTTTAGGTTTTACACTTGATCCGGGATCCATTGATATTAACAATGTTTGAACGACTCAACCACGAATCACGGGTTTGCTGAGAGTCACGAGCATGGAGTCTCGGTTAAGAACCACCCAAAGGGAGTGTACTAGGGTTTAAACCTGCCAGACATGTTCTATCAGAGGTTCCCATAATCATCGTTCCATCTTTCGAATATTATCGGAGGAACGAATACTCGTATTCCAAGAATATTCTCAAGAGAAACTCTTATGAGTGTAGTATCGCGTGACAATCGTATCAGAACTGACATCTGAACGACCTCCGCACTACGGTCCTAAAAATAGGCCAAGATGGGTTTGGTAAACTAAGGTCCTTGGCTTCTGCGGAACATGATTGAAAGAATAATGCCTAACCACAAATAACTTGTGTGACATTATTAGTTTAACATGACCTCCACCAAGTGAATGGACTCGCAGGTCAACTGGCTAAGGACTACTCCACACCAGTCAACAAGACTATGCCATTCTCCTATCCTAGAGAGCACTCGAGTTCGGGTACAGAACTCATCTCACAGATCACCAAAGCAAATAGCAATGTATATCAAGCAATTCACACATTACAATCAATACAGTCATCCCAAATTGTACAAAAATATGTCAAATGACAAATAATAATATAGCACAACAAGGGTGAAAAGTAGGCACTACAACCAGGGATGATTTTTTACCTTATCCCCAGCAGAGTCGCCACTTTTCTGTGACGGTGTATTCGTCGCTATATGATCTATCGATTAAATCATAAGCTATGAGATACATTGAAATTTTCGAGTCGCCACCGCACTTTTATTTATCCAAAGGATTGGCTAAAAAGCGAACAAAAGCCTAAGAAGTTTTACACGTAGAAAACTAATAAAAAGATCAGAGATTCTGGGTAAGGGGTAAATTACGCAATGGGAAGGTGTTAGGCACCCATCACGTCCTAGGTACTCCTAGGGAGCCCTTTCCACACTTGTTATGCTAAATTGTTATTTGTTATGACATAAATGTTGTGCAAACATGATTGGGATGATGAGAAAAGAATGTACAAGTTTTTTATTGGGTTATTGGGTTAATTATTTTTGTGTTATTGGGTTCGAACGGATGAACCCGTTGCCTACGTACCTTCCATCAAAGGTAAGGATCAGAACGCCGTAGTTCGGCTAAAAGATTTCCAAAAGTTGGTGGATTCAGTTTTAAACACAAGCACTGAGGCTTTTCATTATCAATGGGAGAACACTCGACCAAAAACAACATCCACCATGCGAGGATAGCTTCGACGTACTAGAGGGGTTAGCCCTGTTTGAAGTACGGAAGTCTTACTGTCGACTCACTAAGGATAGGCAAGATTTACATCAACCACAAAGATAATTGAAACCTATGGCTAATGCATGAAAAGATTAATGGACAGAGCCAAAACAAGTGAATGAGTGAAGTTAATTGATTGTGATTATGAAAATGAAGTCAAAGTATGATTAAGATTGATTCAAAGAAGTATTATGAAAATGAGTTTGAAAAAAGTCAAGGACTTGGGTCCAGGTTTTTAGTTAGAAAAACATGAAGATGTTTGCACAACACTTATGTCAAGTTTAAAAAGTAATGTGTGAAAAGGTTTAGGACATAATGAGGATGAATGGATGAGGATGGATAGTAAAACTTCTTAGAAGGTTCACTTCTTGAGATCATATGGGAGATGATTCAAGTGTGTCCTTTGGAATGGCAATGGATAATAACAAACAAGCAAAGCAAAAGAAAAGCGGATATCGGATGCCAATCACTGGTCTTATACCAATCTCCTAAAACAGAATGGGATATCAGATGCCACTCAATGGGCTTACACTAATCTCCACAGGCAAAGAAATAAAAGCGGATACCGGATACCAATAGATGGATTTACACCAGTCTCCTAAAACAGAAATGGATATCAGATGCCACTCAATGGTCTTACACCAATCTCCACAGAAGAAAACAAGAAATGGGACATGAAATGTGGAAGTCAACTGCCAATCTATCTGGACTTAGGTTAACTCCACAGTATGGTCCTAGGAAATCCAATGCCACATCACTGGGACTTATAATGGATCCTCACATACAAGAACAAAAGCAACAATATGATCACAGGAATGCAAAATGCCAACTTACAGGGACTTATAATTGCAACCTCACATACAAACAGATGAACAAAATATGATCACAGGAAAGCAGATGCCAACTTACAGGGACTTATAACTGCAACCTCACATACCAATCAAACAGAGCAAATTATGATCACAGGACAACAGATGCCAACTTACAGGGACTTATAACTGTATCCTCACATACAAACAGATAAACAGAAGATATGAGTGACCAATGAGGTCTTACACTCTATCCTTCCATATCACAGGAACAAAGGCCAAAACAATGGACTTACAATTGTCCTCAATGGGTAAACAACAATAACAGAAGTCACACAGACAAATGGTATGATCATGCACAAATGGCAATTGATGATGATGATAAATGCATAACATACAGGCAAACAAGTGCATATGAAGCAATCAGTCAATCAATGAATATCAAAACAGCACACTCTATAGCCAAAACAAGGGGGGCTCACACAAGAGGGTTTGACTTTGAAAGTCCACTGTAATAGGTAAGGGTCGCTCTTAACCTTGCCATTGAGAGGCTAAGGTGAAGCAGATGAATAGGAGATGAGGGGTGTGCCTCATTGCTTCAATCTCAGATCAGAGAGAGCATCAAAGAAAGTGTGGGAGTTCAGAAAGTAGGAACTCTCTCCACATTATTGACTCGATTGGATCTTGGGTATTTATCTCAATGCTTCAACCATGTAATGGGAGCAAAGAGAGGACACACTGAATAGTGGGGGATAGATTGCTTATCCCTACCTTCCACCAATTGCCTTACTTGAAGGACTTTTCCTGCTTAGGACAAATTTAAACAAACACAGGCATTGCCTCTTAAGGAGGACTTCAGACAGTTTGCCCGGTCAAATAACAGACCGGGTCTCCAGACTACATGAAGAAGAAAGGTTTATACCTCAAAGCAAATGCTAAATAGCAAAGCAAGCAAGTTCAATGAACTTAAGCAACTAAAGTACCTGAAAAGTCAAATTTATTAGCAAACAGATCAACAGTCAAAATCAAAAGGAAATAACCAATAGTCAACCACAGAGGGACCAATTGTGCAAGGCACAAAGACTCAAGCATATGAGTCACCTACAAAACAAAGGTTAGCACATTAAACAATCAAACTAAAACACATTTGAATGATCCTCAAGGCATTGGTGCTTAACCTGAAACAGATGAACTCAACATAAGCTCAGAAGACCACTAGGACTAGCCTAGGGTCAAAGATGAAAGAAAAGGTCAAGGCAGCAAGAAAAAGTCAACCCAAACCAAGTCTAAACATTCAAGAAGCATTCTCAATTGGATTCATAATTATATCATGCATCATGGTCATTTCATATACAAAAGGATGCAAAGCATGGCAAGAGAAGCATACAAAAGTCAACAGCAAAGACTTCATTCAAAAGTCAACTCAAACAACCCCAAAAATTATGAAATAAATCACACTCAATCCTAACATCTAACATGGTATACATGTCAAATTTCAATGCATTTGGATGAGAGGAAGGCAGTCAAATAAAATCATGAAGTCAAACCAAATTCAAATAAGCATGGTGAAAGTCAACAAGCATGGGTCAACTTCAAAAAATCATATCAATTTGAAAACAGAAGAGAAATGAATGAGATTAACACCAATGCAAAGCTTGAGATGTCTAGTTATCACATATGAAATTTCATGGTCATACAATAAGATTTGAGAATTTCACAAAAGATTTGGCAAGGTATAGCACAAAAAGTCAACAAATGACCAAGTATGGAAGAAAATTCACAATTAAATGGAAAACAGCATGATTAATTCCAAGAAAATTCATACACAAACTAGACATGTGATAGATGGTTCATGCAAAATTTGGGGTCAATTGGATAAGAGGAAGCATGTGAACAAAAATTGGGAAAATACATGATCATGATATAGCACCAAATTCAACACATAACTTCAGAAAATCATAACTCTCAATCCACAAATGATAAATGCACAAACCTTATATGGAAATGAAGGTCAATGTGTCTAGTTTCACCACAAAAAATTTCAAAGGCATTGGATACAACATGACAATTTCACAAAAGGAATGGCACAATGTATCATTTATGCATACATGTTGAAAAAACAATTATCATTAAAAGTCCAGCCACTGAAAAATTAATTAAAATTCACCATAAAATAGAGGACACATTCATGAGTTTAATGCAAAAAATCCCACAATTTTTGGAGTTAAAATGAATTAAAAATGAATTATGGAAGTTGATGAACATTTGGATGAAGTATGAGCAAACAAGCATGGCAAATGGGGTCAAACCAAGGTCAACCGTGGCAATTGTGTAATTCTGCATGCCACTAATTGAAACGACATCGTTTCAGGGCGCCCCAGGAAATGTCCTGATTGGCCCGCCTCCAATGAAACAGTAGCAAAGCAACAAACAGCCAATGAGCTTCGATTTTTCTGAGTTTTCAAGCACTAACCCTAAGATTTCTAACAGCCAGGCATCATATAAACATGTTCAATCCTCAAACAGACATCAAACCAAACCAATCACACAACAGCATGGCATGCATTCATCAACCAAATTCATCATCAAACACGAATTCAAAAGCCTCATGCAGGAACATGGTATTGACATAGTAATCTTCATGCAAGTTCATGCAAACATAACCAATCATAATCAACACAAAGCATGTGGAATTTCTGGGCATAACATAAGTTGAGCAGCAGCAGCATAAATTCATCATCATGTAACCAAACGAAATAAACAACAGCAATGGTATCAACAACATGTAACATCATGATTCGACCAAACCACACATAACAGTCGCAAACCAATGGATTTCTAACAGCAACCGACATGCATCTTCATGAAATCATCAAAATAAAATCCGACAGCATTCCACATACAGCATGGCAAATAGCAATTATGCAACACCAAACACAATAAACCAAACACGCATCACATGAATTTCTGGATAGAGCCAAGGTTTAAACAGCAGTAAAATGCATTCATCATTCAATGTTCATCATCATCAAAACAAGCAAAACAAACACAGCACATAGACGCATAGCATTTGGCAATGTGTAGCAGCAGGCAATCAACAGCATACAGCACAATCAAATGGATTTTTAGGACAATGTTCATAAGGCTCAAAACAGCAGGGCAAGCTTCATCATTCAACTTCATCATCATGAACAACAAACATAAACCAACATCAAAAGTCAAACATGGCCACGACATTCTATCCCCATGCAACATTTGAGAACAACTAAACAGCAACAAACATGGGATTTTTCTGGTGCAGGGTAATGTTTAACAGCAGCAGTAAGGTTTTAGCAGCAATGGTTCATGGTGTCTTCAAGCAAGCAACAACAACATCAAACAAACATGATTCGACCAAACATACAACAGCATAAGCATAATCATGAAATTTTTTCTGGGCGTGGTAGGTTCAACATGAACAGCAAATCATCATCATGTACTCATCATAAACAACAGCAAGCAACAGCATAGTATTGAACATCAATGTTCCTCATTCAACCAACACAGCATGGTAGTAATAAGGCTCTTCATGCAAGCTCATCATAAACAACAAACTAACAACAAACATGAGGAATTCTGGGCAGAGTAATGTTTAACAGCAGCAGTATTCATTCATCATCATGTTCATCATTTAAATCACCCAACACATGAACAACAGCATCAACCAAAAATCATGGCCATGAAGCAACATTAATCAACAGCAAAACACACATAAACATGGGAAAAATCCTGGACAGGGTAGGGTTCAATACAACAGTGCATTCATCATTCAATGTTCAAACATGGAAATTTCGAAATGTCCAGAAATCCAAATCATGCATACCAATAGCATCAACATACTTCAAACATCACAAATATATCATCACTTTTCACTAAATCTTTGTAAACAAGCCAAATCGAAGAAACATATATTTGCTCATGAAAATGAAATTCCAGATTTCTTGCAACATGGTCAACCAAATCGAGCAATCTATAGTTTGTTGGAATCAGCAAGATGTAAACTACTTAAAGCATGGCATCATTTGGAAAAATGTGTGAATCGAAATTTTACCACAACTGAAGTTCAGTGATGATGCAGTGCTTCCTTGGCCTTCAAAGCTCAAAACAGGTGGCCCTTATGCTTGGAGATGTTGGATGGTGAAGTTCTCTTGACTCAAGGATGCTTGGAAACAAACAAATAACCATCTGCCATTGTTGAGCTTGATGAAAAAACAGAGTGAGAAATGGCTGCAGGTGATGAGTTGTGTTTGGAAAATGCTTCAAGATATTGTCTAGGTCATGGAACAATCAAAAGCTGCTCGAGTTTCTTTGAATGGTTGTGCAGAATTTTGTTTTGGCCAAAATGCAAGATGAGAGTGTGAGAGGATTTTTGGTGTGTGGCTGTGTAAAACTAGGGTTGGAAGTGACAGAAAAAATGCTTATAAGGGTCTGTTTTGGCTTGGTTTAAGAAGTGCTAATCTTGATTTGTCTTAATGAACTCACTTGCCTTTTTTGCTAAGCTGAAAATATGGAAATGGAGGGTATGGAATTGGCACGATTTTGGGCCTTGAAACAGGCTGTAGACAGACCACACTTCTGCTGTTGGATGTTACTCATGCATTGCTGTACTTTGTTTTACTCTTTGAAACCAATTTGCAAAAATGCCAAGTTTGTGCATAAGTGGAAATGGAGGTGCAAGCTGGCCGAGTGGGCTTGGAAAACAGGCTGCCAATGATCATGTTTTTGCTGTTTGTGGTTGTACATGAAATGCTGTACTTGCCTTGTTTGAATGAAGCCATTTTGCACATTTTCAAGTTTTTGCATTTTGGTCCAAAGTGATAGCATAATGATGGTATGGTTATGATTTTAAGCTTGGAGCAAATCACAAATGATATATGGAACATTTCCCAATTGGCAAAATGATGAAAAAGTCCATAAATCAAAAAGTCAAAGTTTGGTCAAACTTTGATTTTAAATGAAAAAGGTCCAAAAATGCCATTTTGAATGGTAAGGTTTTGATGAGTGAAATTTATATTTTTGGAAAGAGGATGAAAAATGTGGTTTGTGGGAAAAAACCCCACCAAATTTGGCCTTATGGTTTGAGAGATATGGCTTGTTGAAGTTCAAAAGATGGTGAAAATGAATTGATCATATCTTGATAACCACACATGGGATTTGAGAGTTCTTGGACTTTTTGAAAATGGGAGAACAAGATCTTCAACTTTCATGTTGGGCAAAAATTCATTTGGAGCTTGTATCATGATGTAAGTTTAAGATCAAGAAGTTTCCATTTTTGGCAGTTGAAATTACAGGTCCACTTTCTATTTCTGGAAAATTTCTGATTTGACTTGATTTTCTTCCATGATGAGGTCGAACATGATAGATGAGGCTTATACAAGCATGAATGAACTCCTTCAGATCAATTCTATCCATCAAATTACTGATTAAATCCACAGTTGACCAAGTTTGACTTTTCTAGGGTTTTGGACTGACTGATGCACTTCTGATGAATTCCAAACCCTAATTCCTTGAGATCTTGACTTCAAATGATGTCCCAAGATGTATGAACCTTTGATTAATGATCATGATGCCCAAATTCCACAAGAATGGCCATCATCCATTGCTTTGACTGACTGTTGACCATCTTTGACCTAATTTCTGATGATTGCTTCCACTGCAAGCAACAAGGTTAGCCTGACAATATTTTTGTACTTTTTGAATGATAAACATATGAAAGGCAAAGATATACAAATGCAAAGTATGCTTGGTGATCAAGAAACAAACCCACAAGGCAATCTATCCACTAGGAGGGGACAAAGGCATGCAATGATCCTTGAGGTTGTGATATGATATGATATGGGCCATGAGGGATCTTAGGGCCCAAAATTGGGGTCTTACAATATGCATTACGTTATTACTTACTTTATTTTATCTTGAGATGATTGTTGAGAGATGATCATGGTATGGGACATGAATCATTTTATAATATGCATGGATATTCATATTTTCCGCTGTGAACGCATATTGTTTGAATATTCATGATAAGTGAAATGTGTTATTTTGAATGACCAGGTGTGTTGTTGGTTTTGAAAGCTTTTAGTTTCCAAAATGTCGATGTGACGCCCTTTTGTTTGTATGCGTGCTTATTTACTCTAATTGTATATTAAGTATTTTGGGGTAGAAAAGGGGTGTTACAAGTATGATGTATGAGTTGTGGGAAATTCTAAAAGATGACATTGATATTCTTGTCAATGGAGTTGGAATGATGTATGATAGAAAAGCTCTCACACCAGCTCAGAAAAAGGTCTATTGAAAACTTCATAAAGTTAGAGTCATCTTTGTTGATGCTCTATCTCATTCAGAGTACATCAAAATAATTGATAAATCTACTGCTAAGGCCATTTTCAATTCCTTATATGCTACTTATGAAGGGAATCTACAAGTTCAGGAAGCCAAGGATAACCGTCTGGTTCAACATTATGAGTTGTTCAAAATGAAGAAGGATGAAGACCTTGAAACCATGTTTTCTAGGTTTCAAGTTCTTGTATATGGACTTTAGGTTATGAACAAGAGTTATACTATGTCTGATCATGTCAAGAATATTCTTAGGAGTCTTCCTGTCATATATAGACCTAAAGTGACAACTATACAAGAGGCTAACGACTTAAACACATTAAGTCTTAAGAGTCTTATTAGCAATATTCAGAGCCATGAGATGGAGTTCAACGGAGATGAACCTGCCAGAAAGTCAAAGCCTATGAATTTTAAATCTATTGCTAAAACTATCAAGGATTCTCAAGTTCGGGAGTCTGAAGAAACTTCTCATGCATAAGATTCCAATGATAACTCATATGATGAGGAAATGGCCTTCATCATTAAAAGGTTTCAGTATCTAGCCAGGAAGAACACGAGATTCTTTGGCAGAAGTAGTGGCTTTAGAGGATCTGGCTCTAGAGAAAACAAGGATAGTCAAAAAGGGTGCTTCAACTGCAAGAAGCCTGGTTATTTCATTGCTGAATGTCCTGAGCTACAAAATGAGAAGCCAAAGATGGGAAGCTTCTAGAAGGATAACTTCAAGAATAAATTCAAGAAAAGTCTCATGGTAACATGTGATGAACTTGACAATGAGGAAGACTTTGAAAAGGATGAAGAGCAAGCCAACCTTGAATTGATGGCTCTTACATCTTTAGAAGTAGAATCTGACTCAGATTCTGTCTCAGAGTCTGAAGAAGAAGATGTGGTATTTTCTAAACTATCTCGTTCTAATTTTAATTACTTTTGGTCAAGATCTCACTGGTTACTCATAAAAAACTTTTAATCCTTGGTTTGAAACCTTGAGTAAACCAGCAAACCCTTCCTCTTCAAGCTCTGCTCAGAAAGGGCTTGACTCTTATTTTGTACTAGCTTCTAAAAATGAAAATATTATGAATCAGTCAGAACCTAAAACTGTTGACTCAAAGGTTATGAAGAAACTAGAGCCTAAGACTCTAAAGTCAAAGATTCTAAAGAAGGCAGAACCTATGATAATAGGAGCTAAGGTTTTGAAAGGATCAGAACCTAAGGTCAAGGCTTATTCAAGATAATTATTTTTTTAAATCAAAAGTATTGAATAATCCTAAACCTTATAATATGAAAGAAAAGGTACAAGACAAGAATAAACCTATCAGAACTAACCATAAAGGACCCATAGGATTATGGGTACCTAAATCTCAAATTGTCTTTGCTGTAGATATGCTTCAAGGGAGAAGCAAAACAACGATCATGGTACCTGAACAATGGCTACTCACGACATATGACAAGAGAAAATATTATGTTCCAAACCTTAACTCTGAAAGGGGAAGGAACTATGGGATTTGGAGGAAACCAGAAAGGAAAGATCACTGGTATGAGTATTATTAGTAACTCTTCTATTTCAATTAATAATGTTTGGATTGTAGATATACTTAAACATAACCTACTAAGCATTAGTTAATTTTGTGACATAGGGTATGAATTCATGTTTAATAAGAACAACTATATACTCATGAATGAATCTAGCAAGTCCATAGTGTTCAAAGGTAAGAGAAAGGAAAATGTTTATAAAATTAATTTTTCTGAATTGGTTGATCAGAAGGTACTTTGCCTTCTACCAGTGAATGATGAGAAGTGGATCTAGCATAGAAGGTTAGGTCATGCTAACTGGAGATTAATCTCTAAACTTAACAAGTTAAAACTTGTTAAAGGATTTCCATACCTCAACTATCACTCATATGCTTTTTGTGGGTCATGCCAAATAGGGAATATCAGTAAAACATATTTTAAAACTAAAAACATTGTCGTTACCTCTAGACCCTTAGAAATACTTCACATTTATTTGTTTGGTTATGTTAGTACTGAATCAATCAATGGGAAGAAATATGGTATAGTCATTGTTGATGACTATAACAGATGGAATTGGGTTAAATTCCTTAGAATCAAGAATAAATCATATGATGTGCTCAACATCTTTTGCATACAAGTATAAAATGAAAAAGAATCTAAAATTTTAAAGGTAAGAAGTGGTCATGTTGGTGAAATTGAAAATGAGCCATTTGAACTTTTATTGTGTGAAAAACATGGAATTCTGCATGAGTTATCTTCTCCTAGAATTCCCCAACAAAATGGAGTTGTAGAGAGAAAGAACATATCTTTACAAGAAATGGCCAGAATCATGATCCATGAAAACAACTTACCTAAGTACTTGTGGGTAGAAGCTGTAAACACAACATGTTATGTTCAAAATAGAATCTATATTATACCTATTATGAATGAGACATCATATGAGTTGTTCAAGGGAAGAAAGCCAAGCATTTCTTATTTTCATCATTTTGGATGTACATGTTACATTCTAAACAATAAAGTCTATCTAAATAATATTGATGCTAAAGCTCAGAAGGATATCTTTTTGGGATACTCTGAACGCTCTAAAGCATACAAAATGTATAACTCTGAAACCAATGTGGTTGATGAGTTAATACACATTAAATTTGATGACAAATATCCTGACAATAAAATGTTAGGGCTAATTCAAATTTTTTTCCGAAATCTGTGTATATGAAGACACATCAGGAGCTAGAGGTCAAGAAGCTAGAAGTTCAGAAGCAATTAATCCATCTGAAGTTGGACAATCAGAAGCTACCATAACTTTAGAAGCTAATGATCCAGAAGTTGATCCTACCTCAGAAGCTCATCCTGATAATGAAGAATCTGAAGAAGCACAAGATAACTTCTCAGGTGCATCACAATCCAAGAAGACCTTCAATTATAAGTCTTCTCATTCAGAAGAGTTAATTCTTAGAAACAAAGATAACCCTAGAAAGACAAGGTCTGCCTTTAGAGAAGAGCATTCAATGATAGGGCTAATCTCCATGGATGAACATACTTCTGTTGATGAAGAAATTTCTGATGATGGTTGGATCGTGGCTATGTAAGAAGAGTTGAATCAGTTTAAAGGGAATGATGTAAGGAATCTGGTACACAAACCTTCACAGAAGAACATTATTGGACAAAATGGGTATTCAGAAAAAAGTTCAGTGAGCAAGGTGATGTGATAAGAAATAAGGATAGACTTGTAGATTAAGGCTACATTCAACAAGAAGGTATAAATTTCTCTAAAACCTTTGCACCAGTTGCAAGGTTAGAGGAAATCATGTTATTCCTCTCTTATGCTATTAATCATGACATCATTTTATACCAAATGGATGTTAAGAGTGCATTTTTAAATGGTTTCATTTCTGAAGAAATGTACATCAAACATCAACCTGGGTTTGAGGACTCATTCCACCTATATTGAGTTTTCAAATTAAAGAAATCACTCCATGGACTCAAACAAGCCCCCAAAGCTTGGTATGAGAGACATAGTAATTTTCTGTTAGAAAATGGATTTCAGAAAGGGCAATGAGACATTACTCTATTAAGAAGAACACTTAACAGTGATATCTTAATTGTCCAAGTTTATGTTGATGATATCATATTTGGTTCAACTAATGCTTTTATTTTCCAAGAGTTTCTAAGACAATGCAAGCTGAATTTGAAACGAGTATGACGGGAGAGCCGAAGTTCTTTCGTGGTATTAAAATCAATCAATGCAAAGAGGGAGTCCATGTTCATCAGACTAAGTATACAAAGGAGGTTCTGAAGAAGTTAAAGCTTGATGATTTCAAGATCATACACACTCATATGCATCCAACCTGCAACATGAGCAAAAAGGAAAACATCACCAAGGTTAGTAAGAAGCTGTATCGAGGTATGATTGGTTCTCTTATTTATTTAACAACTTCTAGACCATATATTTTATTAAGTGTCTGACTGTGTGCCAATTTTCAGTCAGATCTTAGAGAGAAACACTTAACTTTTGTTAAGAGGATCTTTAGGTATATGAAGGGAACAACCACTCTAGGGTTGCTTTATAAGAAATCCCTAGACTATAAGCTAGTTGGATTTTGTGGTACTGACAATGCTGGGGATAAAATTGAAAGAAAATCCACTAGTGAAAGTTGTCAATTCATAGGTGAAAACCTAATATCTTGGGCTAGTAAAAGACAAGCAACAATTGCGCTGTCTACAAAAGCATAATACATCTCAGTTGCAAGTTGTTACACACAACTACTATAGATGACATATCATTAGGAAGATTATCAGATAAGTGGAAGCAATATTTCAATCTTTTATGATGATACTGCTGCTATCTGTTTGAAAAAAAATCCCATCCAAATTCTAGAACCAATCACATAGAAACAAACATTATTTTATTAGAGACTATGTTCAAAAGGGCATGATAGATATACGATTCATTGATACAAATCATCAATGAGATGATATAATTACTAAGCCTCTTACTATTGAAAGATTTGATTTTATCAAAAAGAATATGAAGATGCATTTTGTTAAATAATACTGATTGCTTCTAAATGGAGGATTAGAGTCTGATGATGATCAAAAGCTATTGTGGTCAGAAGCTCCGAACTAGCTTCTGGTGAATAGTAGCATATGAGTAACTCAACTTTTGATACTCATAATTTGATAAGTTGTCTCTGATAGCATATAAGTGGGATATTTTGTTTTTGACATCTGTCCTATGTGTCATGAATCTGAAAGGTTTTTTGACACTTGATTTCTGAGTTGTTGGATAATAACTGGTAGTTTATGATATACATATTTTTGAATACTATGTATCTTCTCTCCTAATTATCATTAACTTGTGTTTTATCTAGTGTATCTTTTCCTTCAACTTTATATATGATTCTAAATGATTTGACTCTGAACTAGTTAGTTCACTATGTAAAATGATTTTCTGATTCAGAAGGTCTTGAGTCAGAATTCTTTTGAGAGTTTTTTGTCTTCTGATCTTTGAGTTATATTAATGGGTCTAAGAAATCATGTTTTTTAAGCAAAGAAGTGTGACTTCTATCATATTTGTTTCTTCTCCTAACAAAAATGGTTGTGTTACCTTTGGGAATAATTATTTCTGGATAAAATTAAATTCTGTTTTGTTTTCCCTTTAATCATTTCTCTTATAGCTGTGTGATTTATATTTTGTTTAAATTCTCTAGTTTTTCTTAAACACACACAACATAAAATTGGTTGAAATGGTTGAAAAAATTCTTTAAAGCTTTCTTCTTGATGGCTTCAATGAAATGAATGCAAATGATTAAAAGAAATAGATGCAAGAGAAAAATGGCATATTATTTCTTCTTGATGGCATATTATTATTCAAGAAAATGGTACAAGGATGATTCATTCCCATAAATAACAAGATGAACTACATAACCTACTCTTCTCCAAATTCTCCAGGGAAATAAGCACGACGATTGATGAAGTTTGTCCAGTCAAAGTTAAACTCATCAGCATCTGAACCTTAGTTAGAAGATGGATCCTGGATTCTGTTGAATTTCTTCATCTTAGCCACTAATGTTATCCTAGCTTTAGATGCTCCTGAAGTTGAACCAGTCCTTGTCCTTGAACATCCAGTCTTTTTAGACTTACCCTTTGATTTTCTTCAAACATCTTCATTAACAACCCTATCAATTTCCTTTGAAGTGCTCTCTTTGGAGTTCTTGGAAGATTTGCTCATAGTTTCTGTTATGAGAAAAATCTTGCTAAGGTACAATGGAATATGATATTGTCCGAATAAAAACCTTACTTTTATAGAGAGTTTTGGTTAAAAGAGAGGTCAATTTTAGATATTGTGCATAAATGGACATAAGAGAGAAATAATATCTTAGTATTCAAGCACGTCTCCCCATACTTGACCGTCTTATTTCTCTCGAAGCCTAGCTGAAAAAACCTATCTTGACCATCTGGAGAAATGCAGAAGTTATTTACCAAACATTGTCTTCTTGAACATGTTTTATGGCATCTAACTCTTTGGTTATAGGAAATTTTTTATAAAGGGAAAATCAAATATATTTTTAAATTAATTTTATCTAGTTCTGATTACATCCCAAATATTGTCTTCTTGAACATGTTTTCTGGCATCTAACTCTTTGGTTATATGAAAATGTTTTTTTCTTCAGTATCTTTTCTATTTCCTTTAATTATTTTTGTTGATGACAAAAGGGAAAGTATATATTGAAGGATTTTAGCACCTGAGTATGACTTAAGGGGAGCTTACAATTATTATCTTGCTTAAATTTTGAAGGACTATATATGTGCTTTAAATGCTTAAATTTAATTAACTTGGATAGGACTTAGGGGGAGCTTACAAACCTAACCATATGGACTATTAGACTCAGGGGGAACTTATAAACCTCAGACCCTGAAGTCATCTAGTTAATTAAATTATCAACCATTATTCTTAAATACTTATATTTGTCATTATGAAAAAGGGGAAGATTGTTGGAACAAAATTGGTTTGTCCCATATCCCTTAGATTTTGATGATAACAAAGTATTTAAAGAACAAATGAGTATACTAATGTTTGTTCAAGTGTGTAGGACCATAAACTTAAATTTCATATAAAATCCAAGTATTGGTTCTGACTCTGGACATTCAATGAGAAACTTGAAGATCAAAATCTAACTTATCAGAAGCTAAAGCCAGACTCTGAAGAAGTCATCTTCTGAAGAGGTCAACATCCAAAGATCAAAGTCTGAAGGAGTTAGCCTCTGAAAATCAAAATTTGGAGAAGTCTGATTCTGATAATTGGAACCTGAGCCAATCAAAGCGCAAGGACCAAGGTAACACTGATAGATCATTGTTCATCTCTGAATATACTTTGTCACGTGAAGACCTATGCTTTATCTTCTTCATAGAGTCTACTGGGATACAACTACTAATTCCTTTTGTA
The DNA here is from genome assembly GCF_024323335.1 of Lathyrus oleraceus. Classification (NCBI taxonomy): domain Eukaryota; kingdom Viridiplantae; phylum Streptophyta; class Magnoliopsida; order Fabales; family Fabaceae; genus Lathyrus; species Lathyrus oleraceus. The sequence goes on from NC_066580.1 coordinate 262,219,482, forward strand.
GCAAAGGATTTTCAAACTAGCTTTTACCTAACCTGACAATTTGGTGAAACATCCCAATGCCTCTTTTGAAGCTTCTTAAAGGACTCTACTGTGCTGCATCTTCAATGACTCTCTTTCTTCTCTATTTAAGGAGTTAAAAGACTTGAAGAAAATGGCCAACAATGCTTATGAACATCAATTGACAAAAAAAGAAGTCATTATGTCAAAGTAAAAGCACAAGTTAAAACTTAGGATTTCTTATCCTTGTATATCTTAGAAATCCTTAAGTCTTAAAACAAGTCTATTTGTTGTGTATTATTTATACACCTCTGATTGTACATCCGATGTATTTTCCCTACAATCCTTTATATGCTAGATAGATTGTAATAAGTCTATTTATTGTGTGCTTGAGCATAGAAGTCTCTTACTATGTGTTTGAGCAAAAGAAGTATATAGCTTGTGTGCTTGGTCAAGGAAGCCTCAAAGTGTTTGAGCAAAGGAAGTCTCTAGCTTGTAAGCTTGAGCAAGGAAGTATCTTACTTATTTGTTTGAGAAAAGGAAATTTCTTGCTTGTGTGCTTGAGCAAATTGTAATCTTATGTGATTATAGTGAAAATCTCTTATAAGTATAAGGGGAATGAGTTACTCTCAAGTTGTAAGAGGAACCATGATAACTCTGTGTGTTATTCTTATTTTTTGCATATTACATCCGTTGCCTACATTTTACTGAATCAGATTCTACAATCTTGTGTTTAGAATCTGACTTAAGAGTTTAAAAAGAAAGAAAAAGCCAACATAATTCAACCCCTCATTCTTGTGTTTTTCTTACCGTTAGGGTAGATCATGCCGTATATCTGTTACCTGCACGCCGTCATATAGAGGCCATTGCGCAAACAGGTATGGAGATATGACACTTTCCAGAGGGAACTTATGGGAAGACCACTATAGATGCCTTTCTATTTGAGGCACCAATGACATTACATTGCAGGAGGCAAAGAAGGAACGATGATGGGGGTTTGATATACTTAGTAATATTTCATAGTATTTGTATTATGGATTATGAATAGTATTAAATATGGTAATGTAATTTGTCATTTTGACAATAATATGGAATTTGGATTGGTTCTAATATTTGACATTTTGATCTTATTGATAACACATTTATTATGATAGTTTACTTATTATACATGACATATTACATTAGCGTATTGATCAGTCACCATTTGCACTTAGTTTTCATCATCCATCCAGCATGAATCTTCAAGAATCGGTAACATTTTGTTCTTTATTTTAGTTGATTTCTTAAGTTTATCGCATTTTATAAGTTTCTACTTGTTTTATGTTGCATTAGTAGTTCATCTCTTTTTGTCGCATTTTATGCGTTTCCGTGTAGTACTGTTTGGTTTCCAGGTCTAACAATAAACCCGAAAGACGCGTACCGGAAGAATGGAAGTCAAGGACATCATGCAAAGCGAGAAAAGGCAAAAACAGGGGGCTAACACGGGTGCCCGTGTCAGCATGTGCAGAAGAGAGATGTTGGAATCCAGAAACCAGGAGGCTGACACGGGTGCCCGTGTCAACTGACACGGCCCGTGTCAACAATGGCTGAGGATTTGAGATTGACAGAGAGCCAACACGGGCGCCCGTGTCACCTGACACGGCCCGTGTTGGCCAATTCGCACCGTTTGCTGATTTTTAGTGTTTTGATCCCTGTGTATGTCCGGAGGGCTGTCTGGGTATTTCACGATGTTTTTAGTTGAGTGGAAACTATTTAGTCTGCATTTTGGTAAAGAGAGAGGCACTTTTTGGATCGTAGAAGAAAAAGACAGAAAGGAGAAGCGAGCTTGCAAGGTGTTTAGAGGAGAAGAGATCTTCAAGATCGGAAGAGATTGAAGATCAACCTTCATCAACAACAAATTATAATGTCTCTATTTTGTAATTTACTGTCTTTAAATATTATGAGAAGCTAAACCCCCCAATGCTAAGGGGGGTATCCCTGAATTGCTACTGTATGAACACTTTTTCTATGTTTTTACGATCATCGACGTTTTCTTTATTCAAATTATTATACAACATTCTTGTTAGTACCTTAAGATTGGCATTAATTTTGTAAAACAAATAATGTAATCACCTTTGTTGTTTTAATATGTTGGGTTGAAGAAGTTCAACATCTGGACCAACATGTCAGGTACGATGTCACGACATCGTGACTGTGACATCACACAGGTGTATAAAACTGAATTAGTTAATTCTGGAATGTGTTAACTAATTTAATATTCTGGGATTAGTTAAGATATTTGGTGAATATCCTAACTTCTATGTGGAGATCTTGAAGACTCAATCAGAATATTTGGTGAATATACAGTTTCCAAATATGGAGATCTTTTAGGAAATAAAAGATTGAAGACCTTGATTGTAGCAGAAGAATTCTGCCAGCTTTGTAACAGCAAAGGAGAAGCTTGCTGCGATTTCTGAAGGCCCAAATCCAGTTGGGTGGTTAGGTTATAAATAGTAGATTGTAACCTAGGTTTTGTAAGCCTCAAACAATGTAAAAATTAGGGGTGTGTGTGAGGTAAACCTCCCAACCTGTGGGAAGGTTACCATGTGTTTCTCAGTGCTTGAAAGCATGAGATTATTTGTAACTCAAAGCCTGTAGGCAAGAGTTGTTATGTTCTTGAACGAAGCTGTGAAGCATGTTCAAGTTGTTTAAGCATTGCATTGTAATTGTAGTGATAGGAATGGAAACTGGAGGTTTCTATCTAGGAGTTCCTAGGTATAGATTGCATTGGGTAGGGATTAAGTGAAGAGTTGTAAACGGGGGAGTTTAACTCTGAATTAATACTGCTGATAGTGGATCTTCTTCCTGGCTTGGTATGCCCCCAGAGTAGGTAATGTTGTACCGAACTGGGTTAACAATTACTGGTGTTTTTACCTTCTGCACACTATATCCTGTCTGTTACAACTCAGTCTATTTTTAGTCTGTTTATGAAGGGAATAACAGACCTGATACATAGCCTGCAGTCTGAATGCAAAACAGAATGTTATGACATTCATCATTGACTGCTGATACTGATGTATAGACTGGTTGGTCTGTTACAGTTCAACCATCTGTAATGTTGGAAAATGCGATGTTCAAATCAATGTTAAGACATCATGCTGATAACTGGGCAGGATCAATAAACATAAGTGCTATGTCTGATCTCTACTGTGTCTTTGTACTAGATGGACAAAACTGGATGTTCTTCTTTCCATGGTGGTATAGTAGCAGATGTCGTGACATTTGTGACTGTGTGCATATGAGTACTGGGTTTTAATTTTTATAACTGTCTTGCTGTATTAGTCAGAATGTTGGATCAGATGTCATGACTTCGTGTAGAACATCTGAACTCTGACTATACCAGAATTTCAATTGGTATCAGAGCAGGCATCCTGTTCTGTTTCTGGATGAGATCCATGGGTGATACTTTCTGGTATCTTTCAAGGAGTTATGTTAGTACTGATGCTGGAACCTGTGGAAGGTTCTGTGATTTCCCTGAATGGTCCCTTGAAGTAGGTGGATGGACTATTCATGACAGGAACTGTGTGTACCTGTCTCTGGAGGTTGGCAATTGGCCTTTGTGTGGGACAACTCTGCTAGTATTGAATCATATTCAAACTTGGTATGATCTTGGAGGCTGATCTGGTGAAGTGTGTGTTCATAGGTTGAGTTGTATTATGATTTCTGCTGCATAATACCTGGAAAAACTCAAACTCTGATGTAGTTTCCCCTCATGTGGATGAAAGGCTGCTGTATTCAAGATTTCATCATAATCTACTGAAGATGTCAAAGATACTTGAGTCTCCTCAAGTCCACTCATCATGACGTTCTCACTTCAGGATGGTAAGAATCACCTGATCACTGATTCTTTTACTCTCTTAGGTAGTGTATATGAAGACCTTGAAGACTTTCAAGGAGGGTTTGTTCCAAGGAGATGGAACTAATGTTCTATGTGATGCTAGAACATGTTGCTCAACAAGTATGCAGCTACTGGTTGAAGAGCAGATGTGTTTAGGTCTCAAACAAAGGGATACTTGTGTTTGGAACCTACTCCTGACCTGGAAGAGGTGACATCTGTGTGTAGGGTAAACTGTGTGTGTGCTCAAGAAGGTCAATTTTAGACGTCTGATCTCTAGAAGTGGAGCTGGTTGAGATGTGACATTGTGCAACTTCCTGCTGCTTGTCTTATTCCTATGGATTGATCAGGGTTGGATAGTTGTTCCCTGAAGTACTATGTTGTGGTGGAAGACTAGTCCCCTGGATGTTAGAAATCAATAATGGGGTAACCTGATTGCTATTTCATTTAAGAGGATTGGGACCGTGAATCTTGTTATTCAAACACCACGCTCAGAAGTGGCAGTTCTTTCAAGGAGTGAGAATATGAAGATTCGGAGGTTGGTTGAGGTAGTATGCTTTGGCAATGCATATCTACTATTGACTGGTTTTTTTACTAGTACTTATGGTCAGCCTAGGATCTGGTTGGCTGTTGACCTGTGTCACATGGGTTCTGGTTGTTGTGTGACACATTTGCAAGGAAGGATTCATCTCTCTCATTCCTAAGGGTGAATCTAATATAGAAAGATTCTCAAAACTGTTGAGGTGCTTGCAAGCAGAAGATGTTGACACAAGAAGAGTATTTTCAAAGTATTCTTATGGTGGAAGTATCTGAAAGGAAAATTGGGAAAGGATTTAAGATCAATGTCTACTTGTGCCAAGTACAAGTATTTAATTGATTATCCTTGGAGCTCAAGATAACTGATGTTTTTAAAGATGTTGGAACATCTCGTCTTCAAGACCCTGTGCAGAATCACAGAAAGGATAGTACATGGGTTTATGATCTATCACTTTGGTGGAAACCAAAGCATGTGATCTCTGAAAAGGTTTCCTGGCAAGAAACATGATTCAGCCTTGATGTGTACAAGAAGAAGAAAACATCATAGTGTAGCACCTCAAATTTGCACCTATCATTGTACATACATTCTCATATTAGGTCATAACATAACATGGTCCACTGCATAGCATTGCATTGTCCCTTTTGCCTCAAGTGCAAGCCAATTAAGAGATTTAGGTCAAACGGATCAGGAGATCAGTCAATCAAGCAAGCAAGTGTGTTTTTCATTGAGCCAAGGCCCTAGGGTTGGTCCAACATGTTCACATGACTTAGGGATCCATTTGAAGTGTTTAGGTCAAAGATTGGAGGCTCAGAGGTCATCATCCAATGCACAGTCAGTCAAAAACCCTAAAAAGTCAAACTTGGTCAACTGTGACTGATTTTATGGTTTTGATGGATGGATTTGGTTTGAGAGAGCTTATTCATGTCCAAATAGGCCTCATATATCATGGCAAACAACATCATTGAAAAATTTGAAGCCAAATCAGAAATTTCCAAAAATAGAAACTGGACCTGTAATTTTAACTGCCAAAAATGGAAACTTCTTGAGCCTAAGCTTACATTATGATACAAGCTTCAAATGAATTTTTGCCCAACATGAAAGTTGAATATCTTGTTCTCCCATTTCCAAAAAGTCCAAGAACTCTCAATTCCCATGTATGGTTGGCAAGATATGATCAATTCATTTTCAAAAATTTTTGAACTTCAAAAGGCCATATCTCTCAAACCATTTGGCCAAATTTGGTGAGGTTTTTTCCAACAAGTCATATTTAACCTCCTCTTTCCAAAAATGTCATCCTCATTCACCAAAACATCACCATTCAAAATGGCCTTTTTGAACTTGCTTTAATTAATTTCAAGTGAGGTTGAGTTTTGACTTTTCAAAATAATCATTTTTAAACCATTTGGCCAATTGGAAACATTCAGAAAATGCATTTTGGTCATGATGGAAGGCCCAATTTCGCAGCCAGCACCCTACACCTCACCACTTAAGTGAAAGTTGCACAATTAGCAAAACACTTCAATTATGCAAATTTCCCATTACCATTTTAATTAATCATGCTCAGCTCACTAAACAGAAGTATATATGTCTATTTTATGTGAACCTAAACCCTAGCAGCCATCAATTACACACAGAAAACTCCCATTTCTCTCAATTCTCATTTTCCTCATTTTTGCATTTTTCTGTCAAAACCCAAAAGAACTCGAGCTGTCTGGTTGGTTTCCTCATGTGCTCACCATTTTGAGTTGATTGCAAGCTTCATTTTCCTACTGTAAAGCACTCAAGCAACTGTTTCATCCAAAGCTCCAACAATGGCAAATCACGATTTGAGCATTTCCAAGCATCACTGAGCTAAAGTTATTCCACCATTCACCTTATGGAAGCTTTGTGAGCACCTGTTTCAAGCATAAACATCCAAACAACCATCGAATCCCAACTGTTCTTCAAAACTGGTAAAATTTCGATTCCTTCTTTTCTCAAAATCATGATGTACAATGTATAGATCTCATTACCCTGGTCATTATGAGCTTTGAATGGTTTAAAATGGTTGAACTATGTGAGAGAAATCTGACTTTAAAGTGTCATGTTCAAAATTGTTTTTGTTTGATTCTTCTTTGATAGCTCGATTTGAGGAAGATGATTGTTATATTATGGATGTGCCTTGTTTGCTTGTTCGATTGCCATGCTTGTTGTTAATTTCTGGAACAAATTTTTGCTGCACGATTTTGGAGATGATGATGAACACTGTACACGCAGAAACCCTAAATTGCATTTTGCCCAGAACTGTTCACGTGTTGTATGCATGATGTTACTGTGCCATTGCCCCATGACCAATCAGAACATTTCCCTGGCTGAGCTTAAACGCGGCGTTTTGTTTAGTTGGGCCTATAATTGCAAAAATGCCATCGGTCCCATTATTTTAAATTAATTCATTTTATTAGTTCAATGTTTATTGCATTTTGGTTCCACAACTTACAAAATTCATAGTTCAATCATTTTTGATCCAAAATTCATGGGAATTTCTGCATTGTGTTCATCTTGATGTCTAGTATTTTATCATGATTTTTCCAGAATTTTTGCATGGTCGAATTTTAAATGGTATTAGGGTTTGTGACATGTATGCATATTTTGTACCTTTTACCAAAACCTTTGTGAAATGGTCATGACTTATCCTATGGACTTGAAACTTTTTGTGCACAAACTAGACACATTCATGTTTATTTTGATGTAAAGTTTGTGAATTTATCTTATCTGGATTGTGAGTTGTGAATTTTTGAAGTAGGGTGTGACAATTTGTGTCACACCATTGATGTGTAACTTGATGATTTTTGATACCATGCTTCTTGACCTCCAATTGATCTGAATTTTTGCATGAACCTACTCCTGTATGTCTAGTTTACATGTGATTTTTTGTGGATTTATTTGTGGCATTTTCCATTTGTTTGAGATTTTCTCCCCTGTTTGACCAAAATGGTGACCTTATGTGATGCATGTGCCCATTTGTTTTGTGAAATGCTCATACTTTATTAGATGGACATGAAATTTTACATGAGATAACTAGACATCCTAAGCTTTGCCATGGTTTTAGTCCCATTCATTTATCATATTCCATCTCTGATTTATGAATTTTCCAAGTTGATGCATGTTTGGTTGACTTCTTTGAGCATGTTCAAAATTGCTTTGACTTTCTGATTTTCATTGACTTCCTTCCACTTGTCCAAATGTGATGAAATTTGACATGCTTACCATGCTATGTGTTAGGATTGATCATGATTTATTTGGTGATTTTTGGAAATGTTTGAGTTGACTTTTGATGCAAGTCTTTCTGTTGACTTCTATGAGCCCTAATTTGCCATGCTTTGACTTCTTTTGCTTATGGAATGATGATGATGCATGATATGAACATGAACCCAATTGGAATTGTTTCTTGATTGATTAAACATGATTTTGAATGCTTGCCCTTTGCTGTTTTGACTTTTTCATTCTCTTTTGACCCTAGGCTTGCCCTAGTGGTCCTGTTACTCACTTTTGAGCTTGTGTTTTCAGGTTGACCAACAAATGACCAATGAGGCCAATTCTTTTGATTGAGTTTGCTTGAATATCTTTGACTAACTTGTTGTTTTGTAGGTGGTTTGAGCCTTGTGCCTTGCACATCCATTTGCTTCTGATTAAATGCTATTGCCTGTTTCCTTTTTGCTTTGATTTGGAATTGTGTACTGATCTGTTTGACTATTTCAGGTACCATTAGTTGCTTAGTTCTTTGAAATTGCTTTGCTTTGCTTTAAATAGCAACTTGCTTTGAGGTATAATTCCTTTTTCTTCATGTAGTCTGGAAGACCTGGCCTGTTACTTGGCCAGGCAACTGTCTGAAGTCCTCCTTAAGAGGCAATGTTTGTGTATGTTTAAATCTTGTCCTTGTACATATGCAAAGTCCTCCTAAGTGAAGAGGCAATTGGCAGAACCCAAGGGATAAGCAACCTATCCCCTGCTAGTCTGTGTGTCACTCACATTGCTCACACTACCTGTGTTGATGCATAGTGGGTAAAAGCCCAAGATCTATAGAGTCACTTGTGGAAAGAGTTCCCCCTTTCTGAACTCCCACACCTTCTGATATTTAAATGCTCTCCCTGGCCAGGGATAAGAGCAATGAGGCACACCCCTCATCTCCTTTCATCTGCTTCACCTTGGCTCTCAATGTCAAGGTTAAGAGCACATTTACCCAGTTCCAGAGGTTTGTTTGTTGAGGTTGATATGACCCCTCGACTAAAACCTAGCCTTGTTTGACCCCCTTGCTTGTGTATAGTGTGTGCTACCTGTGATTGTGATTGCTTGCTTTGCTTCTTAGGGTTAGCTTAGACTTGCTTCTTGTGCAAGATAGGTTTTGCTTGACTTGCTTCCTGTGCAAGTTAAGTGTGTGTGTGGCTTGCTTCCTGTGCATGCCATGTTTAGGATAGGATGGCCCTTGTGCCATTTAGCTAGAAACCTTAACTTAGGGTTGACTTTGCATGACAACATCTAGGCTCGAGTCGTAGTCTCCCTAGAGTTGTGTCTCCCTCTGTTATCTGGTTAGGCTAGTCCTGTGACCCTCCGTAGCCGAACTACGGCAACTCTGATTCTCATGTTCAGATGAGATACGTAGGCATGAGATGCGATGTCTTGTCGAGTTTGACTAACAACTAACACTAATTCTTTTCTCTCGCCCTCGTTGCGATTGAGACCTCCCCTTTCTCTTGCCCTAGTTGCAATCGAGACCCTTCTCCTTCCTGTGCGAGTTAGGTTTGGTGTGGCTTGCTTCCTGTGCAAGTCATGTTTAGGATAGGCTTGCTTCCTGTGCAAGTTAGCTAGAAACCTTAACTTAGGGATGACTTTGCATGACAACATCTAGGCTCGAGTCGTAGTCTCCCTAGAGTTGTGTCTCCCTCTGTTATCTGGTTAGGCTAGATCCTTTATCCCTGCGTAGGGGAACTACATCGCCCTGATCTTCATACCAGATGAAGTATGTAGGCAGGAGATTGAGCTGATCTCTCCGGGCGCCCTTTTTCTTTTTCACCCTTTGTGTCTTAACCACCCTTGTGTGCGTTCTGGTTGGAGTCTGACATAAGTCCAGCGATTGGCAGTTGGTTTCCTGTGTGTGTTTTCTGGTTCGGATGCCGATATAAGTCCATTGATTGGCATTCGGGCTCCACGTTTGCCTTTGCCTGTTTGTTTGTGTGCGTGTCAGCCGAGCTACGAATGCTCTGATTCTTCTCTCGTCCGAGAAGATACGTATGCATAGGATGCGATATCTTAGCGAGCATGTGTCATTTCCCCAGTCCGAACTACTTCGACTCTGATGTCTATGCCTGATAGACTAAGTAGGCCCAGGATGCGACATCCTGCCGAGTCAGTTTCAGTCAGTTTTCTTGTGTCTCTTTCAGCCAGTGTGTGTGAGTTTGAGCAGTGTTTTAGCAACCAATATTCCTTCCTTTTGTGCGTGGATCCCGTCGAGTACGACGGATGCGTAGGGGTGCTAATACCTTCCCTTCGCATAACCGACTCCCGAACCCACTCTCTTTGGTCGGGAGACCATGTCTTTTCCCAGGTTTACTCTGAGTGTTTCCTTTCCCTCTTTTGGGATAAATAACGCACGGTGGCGGCTCTGTTGTTTCTTGTTTTCCCGCCGGTTTTTCGCGTAATGCGACAGCTGGCGACTCTGCTGGGGAGTAAAGAGAAGTTGACCTATGCTGGTCCATCTTCCCTGAGCGAGTCTCTCCTAGCGCTCTCTAGGTTAGGGTTTTGGTTGCTTTTTGCTGTTATTTATTGCATTCATTGTATATATGTACATTTACTGTTTGCATTTATTGTTTGCAATTATGTTTGCATTCATTCACATTCGTTATTCATCTGCCTGGCTGGTTGTCTGTTTCTCTTTGTTGGGGTGGGAGTCACTTGAGGTAAAAGGTCCAATACCCAGACCATGAGTGAAATCTAGGATGCTTAGGAATAGAGTGATTCATGGGAAGCGGGTGGTATTGCGCCACTCAGCGGAACATCGATATCACGAGCAGTTCAGACCCTGGTGGGATATTGTCGTTATATACTTCAGGTGTGTATATGATGGTATTCTGCGAAAGGTTATTTATGCTGTGTTTCTCTCGACCTTACCCTGGCCTAGACGACACCCGTGAGTGGGGAAGGGTTGATCATTTTAACAGGTACAGTTGGTGACTCCCGGTACTGATGGTGACTATGAATTCTGGACGCCGGAGGTTTGACCCTGGTATTGATCAGAGGGTTCCGTTTATTTCGGATCCCTGGGCTGAATTTGAGGGTACTCGTTCAGATGATGATTTGGTTTCTAAGACATGGGTTCAGATGCCAGTTGATCAGATTGACTTTGGGGATCAGATGGATTGCAACTCCAAGTTCAAGCCGGACCTTGGATCCTGTGTTCAGAGATGCACAGCCTGGCCAGTCTTGGCTCCATCATTTGCATCATAGCATGTTTATTTTCAAAAAAATAGTAATGCATGAAAAAGAAAAAAAGTTAACTCGCATACTCATATCCTTTTCCAGGATCATTCATGATAAAATAGCATCCGCATCATACGCGTATCATGTACATATCATCCTTGCATTACAGACATGTTTGGGGACGTGACTTCTCACTTTGGGTTTTGACTGAGACAGGATTGTTGATCATCGTCGGTACCCAACCAGACGCAATCATCAGAGGATTATGGACCAGGTTCAGACTGAGTTGGCTGAGATGAGGGCAAACATGGCCCAGTTTATGACGACGATGCAAGGAGTGGTTCAGGGGCAAGAGGAGTTGCGTGCCTTAGCCCAGAGACTGGAAGCCGTGATTCCACCAGTCCACCGTGCTCCACCAGTGGATGTACCCGTTCATGAGAATACTGCTGTCACTATTCTCGTCGATGATTATGCCGTGGGTGATGAATTGAAGGGGATCAGAATCAGTGAACAGCCTCTTGCTGCAGAGACTGTTAATGTCAGAGCAACCCTCGCTCCGATTCGCCATCCTGGCTCTTCAAGTTCTTCCGGTTCTAAGAAACCATCCTCTGGGGCATCCAAAAGGGGAGAAAGTGAAACAAATGCTGTGCACCGTCAGAGGAGTGCAAACAGAGGACAGTATCGTCAGGCTGCTGCTGTGACTATTCCAGCTACTCAACCCCAACAGCAGAGAAGGCCAACTCAGCAGTATCAACATCAGCAACATCATCCTCAGCAGCAGGTTTCCCAGCAAGCCAGTACGAGTAATGAGAGGAAGAAGATCATTTTTGATCCAATCCCCACGTCCTACGCCGAACTGTATCCCTCTCTGTTAGAGCGGAACTTGATCACTCCCAGAGACCCGCCGCCCATACCCGTCAACCCTCGGTGGTGGTATAGGCCTGAACAGCATTGTGTGTATCACTCGGGTGCTCCTGGTCATGATGTGAATAGTTGTTTCCAGCTGAAGATGAAGGTTCAAGACCTTGTGAGGTCAGGTATTCTGATCTTGGAGGATTTAGGTCCCCGTGTTAATCAAGCTTGAAGATAACAAGTCCTGGGCTGGTGCCAACTTTTTCTTCAGAAGGGTTGTTCAGAAAACAGAAGCTACTGATGCAAGAGATACTGACAGTTGTCGTTCCTGGGGGGATCTATCACAATTGGGTCACTGTGGGCGTTCCTACAGTTGTTTATAAGTCAGAGTATTAATCACTTTGTTTAAAAACCCTTCTCCCATGCCAAAAGGAGAAGTGATAACATTGTTGGCAACATTTTGTGCAATGATATTTTCATTCAAATAAATTCATGTTAAACATTTGTTTTTCCATTTGTTTTCCCTTTTCGCTTTTTGCATGAAATTGGTGATCACAAAAAACCTTAAAAAACAAGAATAAAAGCAATCTTTTCATCTGCATAACGATTGTCTTGTTTGATTTTCAAAGTGCTTTTTTATACTCAAAATCTTTATGCAGGTTGTTTCTCAAACCCATTGAACATAGTGATCCAACGCCATCTCCCAATTCTGAATTCCCTGTATTCGAAGCGGACGAAGATGATGTTGAAGGAGTTCCTGACGAGATTTCCCGACTTCTTGAGCAAGAAAAGAAGACCACTCAGCTGCATCTCGAGAATCAGCATAACAGCCAACTGGGGCATAAAAAATGACAAAAAAAAAAAAAAAAAAGAAAGAAAGAGGAGGGTGCAAAATCCAAAGAAATCAAAAGCAAAAAAAAAAGAGAAAGAAAAAACAAAAGAAAATAGCACCCTCAAAGTCCCAAGTTGACTGATGCTGAATTCGATCGAAAAGAAGAGATCAACTGCCATGTGTCATGGTCAGATATATCAGCAGAGAGTGATGAAAGCATTCGACAAGAAGGTCAAGCCTCGTGTGTTCCGAGGGACCTTGTGCTCAAGAAAGTCTTGTCTTTCACACCCGATTCCAGGGGCAAGTGAACTCTACAAGCTATGAACGTCCGTACGTTGTCAAGAGAGCCTTTTCAGGCAGTGTTCTGACACTTACAACAATGGATGAAGAAGTTCACTCGTCCTGTGAATTCCGATGCAGTCAAGAAATACTTCGCCTACAAAAAACAAAAACAAAAAAAAAAGCAAAAGCTCGCTAAGTCGAACACCCCAAAGGGCGACCTAGGCAAAAAGGAGCGTCTTGGTGGATTGAAAACCCGAAAGGGCGATCCAGGCAAAAGTTAGAGACATTGAAAAAAGAAGAATTTGCATCCCGCTAGATTGAACACCTCACACTGGGGCAATCTAGGCAAAAATTAGGGATTTGGCAAGTAACTGCATCTTGACAAGACTGTGCTGTACATCTGTCATCCGTCAGGGATTCTCGATTCGTCGTCGACTGAAGCTCCGAATACATCGAAATTCGGAATGGTAGAGGAAAGGTCATTATGTTCAATGCAGCCCTCTCCAATATATATCACCGATTTCAAATTTGTACAGATCTATGGAGTCTCGCCCTTTGCAGACTACCATTCCATTACATCTATTTGAGCTTTTACCCAATTATTTGCACTCTTATTTGTTTTAATTCAACAAATGTTTTGCATGTTTTAATTGATAAAGTATCATTGTTTTCAAAATACACAATTTTTTCAAAATTGTTCTTAAACAAAGTGAACATTCACAATGATGGAAGGATACTTAGGAGACCCGCAGTGCTCTCCCGAGGGTGGTATGATTACCAACAGGTAAGACAATTGTTCGTATCTCGAGCATGACCGTATCTTTGTCCTGCAGAACCTCGTATGGTCTCTCCTCAGTGAAGTTGCCCGATGCAGTGTTGTTTGAAGTTGTTCATCTTCATGTTCCCGGCAGTACAGATTCTTCCTCCAAATCCCTGTTAGCTCTATTGTGGGGCATCCCCAGTAGAGTGCTGTTTGAGCCCTATCGTGGGGCATCCCCAGCAAGTTTGCTGTTTCGGACATTATTGTGGGGCAGCTCCCCTAGCAGAGTGTTTACTGAAGACTTCAACTTTCGCCTCTCCAGCAGAGCAGTCTTCATCTCCCCCCAGCATGGGTGCTTTTCTTGGAAGATTCAGTATTTGGAGGATCGACATCCCCGTAATCCGGCATTCCCTCAGATAGATCCCTCAGTGGAGTTGTTCGCGTAAGGAGCTTTATCAATGCTTTTGTATTTCTCATCAGAGATCTGGTTGCTTCTCGGTATCTCTGATTTTCATCACGAGTTTTTGTGGCGCGTACGCCTGTATGTTGAACTCTGTTCTCCGGTTGCGACTGACGATCCCTCCGGAAGCCTCTTGTGGCTCTTCCTCCCCTGCAGGATGAGGACTCTGGTTTTCCCTCCGGATGGTTGATTCCCGGACCTGTATGTTGAGCATGTCTGTTTGTCAGCATTCATACATGCATAATCATAGCATTCGGATACTCATGTTGCAGCTGTTGCCATGTATCTGTTGATAGTTGTCTCCTGCTATTTGGTAATACAGATCTCCCTAGTAGATTTTCCCCTAGCAGATATGGGTGTGTCTGATCTCTCCATGTAGAGCCAACCCCTTAAGCAGAAAGTGTCTATCCTTTCCTGCCATTTCCCCACTGAGATACATCCTCGTGGATGACGGTTGTTTCCGTTCCCTCCCTACACGGGATGGGTTTTCCCTATTGAGTTCTTTCCTCATTAGGATGAGTCTTGTTTCAGTCTGCCTTTTTGGATCGATCCTAAACTGGCTTCCTTGTAACTGTCTCTTGTGCTTCCCTGGGGCATAAATGAGTAGTGACTCACTAACCGGCACTCATTCATCTTATCCTCAGCGGAATTTGTTGGCCTCTACCTACAAACCGTAGCTGTAAGTCCTTTCTTCACGGTCTTCTACCCATTACCCGGTAGTTGTAAATCCTTTATCTCACTCTGTCTCTCAACAGATCGTTTGTTGGCTTCTACCTACAAACCGGTAGTTGTAAGTCCTATCTTTGTGGTTTTCTACCCACTAGCTGGTAGTTGTAAAATCCCATTTTCATCCCCTTGGTGGAGTTAACCCTTTGTGCTCATCCCGATGATGACTGGTTACTTTTCCATTGGCTTCTACCTACAAACCGGTAGTTGTAAGTCCTATCTTTGTGGTTTTCTACCCACTAGCTGGTAGTTGTAAAATCCCATTTTCATCCCCTTGGTGGAGTTAACCCTTTGTGCTCATCCCGATGATGACTGGTTACTTTTCCATTGGCTTCTACCTACAAACCGGTAGTTGTAAGTCCTATCTTTGTGGTTTTCTACCCACTAGCTGGTAGTTGTAAAATCCCATTTTCATCCCCTTGTTGGAGATAACCCTTTGTGCTCATCCTATCGATGACTGGTTACCTTTCTGTGGTTTTCTACTTACAAGCTGGTAGTTGTAAAATCCCACTTTCCTTCCCTAGCAGAGTTAACCCTTTGTGCTCATCCCGATGATGACTGGTTACTTTTCCATTGGTTTTCTGCCTACAAACCGGTAGATGTAATCCCCTCTTTGTGGTATTGATACTCTTTTCCCCTTTGGATACTTGCCTTGATCAAGCAGTATTGTCCCCATTGGGTCTTCCCCTTCTTTTTGGATACTTGCTCCGAGTAAGCAACTCTATCCTCTTTTGATTAGTCATCTTTTGCATACCTAGTTCTGGTACCCTGATGCCTTTCTTTTCGGTCGTTTATCCATTTAACAACCTACAACCCGGTTATGGATAATCTTCCATGCGAGTGTATTATCTACGTTTTGACGGCTATAGATAATATATCTCATGCACTCTTTGGTCAATCTTTCGATTGTTATCCCCGAGTGGAGCGGGTTTCACGAAATATTTCTCCAGCATAGTTCATCCTACCAGTGGATTGGACAGGTTTCAGTATCAGATCAGTGTGTGCATCCCCAATTTGAGTCTATCCTACCTGTGGATTACGTGGGTCGTCCCTGGCGGAGTAACAGATATTTCCCAAAGCAGAGTTTATCGTATCTGAGGTTTGTATGAGCCTTATCCCCAAAGAGTTGCTTGGTTTATCTTCCCCAGCGGAGCAGTTATTTCCCCAAGCGGAGTTTTATCCTACTTGTGGATTGATTGGGATATCCCCAGCAATTTACTTTTGTCTGTAGCAAGTTGTTTGCTTATTCCCCAGCGAGTTGCCTTGTCTCCCCCTAGCAGAGTTGTATTGATGGTTCCCTGGCAGTTGCCTTGTTTTCCCCCAGCGGAATTGTATTGAAGATTTCTCAGCACAGTCGTCCTGTGTATTCCCCGGCGGAGTTCTCATCATTTTGCATTTTGCATGTAGTAATCATTGCATCCTCAAAACTGCGTAGCGTTTCCATTCCATATGGAGCATTACGCCATAGAAAAATTCAAACATATGCATTCATGTGTTCGGAACCCTATCAGACCGTATCCCCTGCAGCGACGGATTTTTGTTCAACCTGTACAACACATTTGCTACCGTTGCTCCAGTCAACATTTGGTGTTGATAATCCCCACAGAGGTTTATTTCCTCATCCGTTGGTGAAAGGAAAGCCTGCTTCTCCCCAGTAAGACCCCCTGCAAGTGTTCAGCCTTGCCCTGTCATCTTTTGGATGTCAGTATCCCGTCAGCACCCGCGTGTGTTGTTTCTTTGGTGTCGGTAAACACCATCCTTCGGTGATTTCCAGTCATGCGTAAGTGTCTGGTTTTCTTTGGTGTCGGTAAACACCATCCTTCGGTGATTTCCAGTCATGCGTAAGTGTCTGGTTTTCTTTGGTGTCGGTAAACACCATCCTTCGGTGATTTCCAGTCATGCGTAAGTGTCTGGTCTTCTTTGGTGTCGGTAAACACCATCCGTCGGTGATTTCCAGTCATGCGTAAGTGTCTGGTCTTCTTTGGTGTCGGTAAACACCATCCGTCGGTGATTTCCAGTCATGCGTAAGTGTCTGGTTTTCTTTGGTGTTGGTAAACACCATCCTTCGGTGATTTCCAGTCATGCGTAAGTGTCTGGTCTTCTTTTGATGTCGGTAAACATCCTCTTTCGATGTTCATAATGTCGCTATCCCTTCCCTAGTGAAGATTACTCCTCTCCGTTGGTGTCGATAAACGTCGAGTTTTTCCCGATCATCCGTTGATGATTTGGTTGTGTTCATCATCTCCATTACTCCTCTCCGTTGGTGTCGATAAACGTCGAGTTTTTCCTATTCGTCCTATGACGTCTAGTTGTACCCTTCCCCAAGTGGATTTACCTCTCCGTTGGTTTCGATAAACGTCGAGTTTTTCTCATTCGTCCGTTGACGTCTGATTGTATACCCCTTCCCAGTCATTCATTAATGTCTGGTCGAGTCTCCCTTTCGTCCGTTGACGTCTGGTCGAGTTTTCCTGGTCGTCCCCAGTTGATTCTCCTTCTCCGTTGGTGTTGATAAACGTCGAGCTTCTCCCTTTCGTCCGTTGACGCTGGTCGAGTTTTCCTGGTCGTCCCCAGTTGATTCTCCTTCTCCGTTGGTGTCGATAAACGTCGAGCTTCTCCCTTTCGTCCGTTGACGTCTGGTCGAGTCTTCCCATTCATCCGATGATGCTTGGCTTACCTCTCCGTTGGTCTTGGTAAACGTCGAGTTTTTCCTGGTCGTCCCCAGTTGTTCTCGTCTCCGTTGGTGTCGATAAACGTCGAGTTTTTCCTGGTCGTCCCCAGTTGGTTACCTCTCCGTTGGTCTTGATAAACGTCGAGTTTTTCCTGGTCGTCCCCAGTTGGTTACCTCTCCGTTGGTCTTGGTAAACGTTGAGTTTTTCCCATTTCGTCCGTTGACGTATGGTTGTATCCCTTCCAGTCATTTATTAATGTCTGGTTACCTCTCCGTTGGTCTTGGTAAACGTTGAGTTTTTCCCATTTCGTCCGTTGACGTATGGTTGTATCTCTTCCAGTCATTCATTAATGTCTGGTTACCTCTCCGTTGGTTCCAGTAAACGCTGAGTTTTTCCTAGTTGTCCGTTGGCA
The DNA here is from genome assembly GCF_024323335.1 of Lathyrus oleraceus. Classification (NCBI taxonomy): domain Eukaryota; kingdom Viridiplantae; phylum Streptophyta; class Magnoliopsida; order Fabales; family Fabaceae; genus Lathyrus; species Lathyrus oleraceus. Next base: position 262,237,337 of record NC_066580.1, read on the forward strand.
TCTAGTTGTGATTTCTTTTCCCATTCATCGTCGTTGCGATGTCTGGATGTGGCCGTACCCTTTGAAAACAAAAACCAAAAAATATTATATCCAGTTGGTGCAAATTTCTACGGTTCTTTGGTATTCAATCCCTGTTTACCCTGAAAGTCTGACAGCCGTTGCTCTCATCCATTCGGGTTCCCAGCTGATTGAATAGGGGCAGCTGTAGCACCTCAAATTTGCACCTATCATTGTACATACATTCTCATATTAGGTCATAACATAACATGGTCCACTGCATAGCATTGCATTGTCCCTTTTGCCTCAAGTGCAAGCTAGTCAAGAGATTTAGGTCAAACGGATCAGGAGATCAGTCAATCAAGCAAGCAAGTGTGTTTTTCATTGAGCCAAGGCCCTAGGGTTGGTCCAACATGTTCACATGACTTAGGGATCCATTTGAAGTATTTAGGTCAAAGATTGGAGGCTCAGAGGTCATCATCCAATGCACAGTCAGTCAGAAACCCTAAAAAGTCAAACTTGGTCAACTGTGACTGATTTTATGGTTTTGATGGATGGATTTGGTTTGAGAGAGCTTATTCATGTCCAAATAGGCCTCATATATCATGGCAAACAACATCATTGAAAAATTTGAAGCCAAATCAGAAATTTCCAAAAATAGAAACTGGACCTGTAATTTTAACTGCCAAAAATGGAAACTTCTTGAGCCTAAGCTTACATTATGATACAAGCTTCAAATGAATTTTTGCCCAACATGAAAGTTGAAGATCTTGTTCTCCCATTTCCAAAAAGTCCAAGAACTCTCAATTCCCATGTATGGTTGGCAAGATATGATCAATTCATTTTCAAAAATTTTTGACCTTCAAAAGGCCATATCTCTCAAACCATTTGACCAAATTTGGTGAGGTTTTTTCCAACAAGTCATATTTAACCTCCTCTTTCCAAAAATGTCATCCTCATTCACCAAAACATCACCATTCAAAATGGCCTTTTTGAACTTGCTTTAATTAATTTCAAGTGAGGTTGAATTTTGACTTTTCAAAATAATCATTTTTAAACCATTTGGCCAATTGGAAACATTCAGAAAATGCATTTTGGTCATGATGGAAGGCCCAATTTCGCAGCCAGCACCCTACACCTCACCACTTAAGTGAAAGTTGCACAATTAGCAAAACACTTCAATTATGCAAATTTCCCATTACCATTTTAATTAATCATGCTCAGCTCACTAAACAGAAGTATATATGTCTATTTTCTGTGAACCTAAACCCTAGTGTAGCGGTGTATTCGTCACTATATGATCTATCGATTAAACCATAAGCAAAGCATACAATGAAATTTCGAGTCGCCACCGCACTTTTATTTATCCAAAGGACTGGCTAAAAAGCGAACAAAAGCCTAAGAAGTTTTACACGTAGAAAACTAATAAAAAGATCAGAGAGTCTGGGTAAGGGGTAAATTACGCAATGGGAAGGTGTTAGGCACCCACTACGTCCTAGGTACTCCTAGGGAGCCCTTTTCACACTTGTTGTATTAAATTGTTATTTGTTATGACATAAACATTGTGCAAATATGATTGGGATGATGAGAAAAGAATATACAATTTTATTATTTTTGTGTTCGAACGGATGAACCCGTTGCCTACGTACCTTCCATCAAAGGTAAGGATCAAAACGCCGTAGTTCGGCTAAAAGATTTCCAAAAGTTGGTGGATTCAGTTTTAAACAAATAGCACTGAGGCTTTTCATTATCAATGGGAGAAAACTCGACCAAGAAACAACATCCACCATGCGAGGATAGCTTCGACGTACTAGAGGGGTTAGCCCTGTTTTCAGTACGGAAGTCTTACTGTCGACTCACTAAGGATAGGCAAGATTTACATCAACCACAATGATAATTGAAACCTATGGCTAATGTATGAAAAGATTAACAATGGACAAAGCCAAAACAAGTGAGTGAGTGAAGTTAATTGATTGTGATTATGAAAGTGAAGTCAAAGTATGATTAAGATTGATTCAAAGAAGTATTATGAAATGAGTTTGAAAAAAGTCAAGGACTTGGGGTCCAGGTTTTTAGTTTGAAAACATGAAGAAGTTTGCACAATATCTATGTCAAGTTTGAAATCAATGTGTGAAAAGGTTTAGGACATAATGGGGATGAATGGATGGAGATGGATTGTAAAACTTCTTAGAGAGTTCACTTCTTGAGATCATATGGAAGATGATTCAAGTGTGTCCTTTGGAATAGCAATGGATAATAATAAACAAACAAGAAAGAAAGTCAACAAAAGCGGATATCGGATGCCAATCACTGGGCTTATACCAATCTCCTAAAATAAAGCTAGATATCAGATGCCACTCAATGGTCTTACACTAATCTCCTCAAACAAAGAAATAAAAGGCGGATACCGGATACCAATAGATGGATTTACACCAGTCTCCTAAACAGAAATGGATATCAGAAGCCACTCAATGGACTTATACTAATCTCCTAAAACAAAATGAAACTTGGATACCGGATGCCAATCTGTCTGGACTTATACCAATATCCAACATATGATCATAGGAAAGCAAATGCCAACTTGCCGGGACTTACAGTTGCAACCTCACATAAACAAAGAAAAGCAAAACATGGATGTCAGATGCCAATCTGTCTGGGCTTACTCTAACCTCCACAGTATGGTCCTAGGAATACAAATGCCAACTTGCAGGGACTTACAGTTGTATCCTCTCATACAAACAAACAAAGCAACATGTGATCATAGGAAAGCAAATGCCAACTTACAGGGACTTACAATTGCAACCTCACATACAATCAAATGCATCAACAAAGATAAGATGAGTGGCCAAGGTGATGGTCTTATACTCACTTCCATATCATAGGAGCAATGGCCAATGAATGGTCTTACAATTGTCCTCAATGGGTAAACAACAATGATAAGTCACAAAGACAAATGAGATGATTGTGCATTAATGAGCAATTAATGATGATGATAAATGCATGAAGCATACAAGCAAACATGTGCATATGAAGTAATCAATCAATCAATGAATATCAAACAGCACATTCTATATCCAAACAAGGAGGCTCATACAAGAGGGTTAGGCACTGAGGCCAACTGGAATAGGGTCAAAGATTGCTCTTAACCTTGCCATTGAGAGGCTAAGGTGAAGCAGATGAAAGGAGATGAGGGGTGTGCCTCATTGCTCTTATCCCTGATCAGGGAGAGCATATCAGAAAGTGTGGGAGTTCAGAAAGTAGGAACTCTCTCCACATATTAGACTCGATTGATCTTGGGTTTTGATCTCAATGCTTCGACCATGTAATGGGAGCAAGGAGAAGACTCACTGAATAGTAGGGGATAGGCTACTTATCCCTTTGATCTACCAATTGCCTTACTTGAAGGACTTTTCCTGCTTGGGGACAAAATTAAACACACACAAGCATTGCCTCTTAAGGAGGACTTCAGACAGTTTGCCCGGCCAAATAACAGGCCGGGTCTCCAGACTACATGAAGAAAGAGGGATTACCTCAAAGCAAATTGCTAAATAGCAAAGCAAAGCAAGTTCAAAGAACTTAAGCAACTAAATGGTACCTGAAATAGTCAAACAAATCAGTACACAATTCAACAGTTTAAATCAGAAGGAATGGACTCAACAGTCAACACAGAGAAACAAGTGTGCAAAGCACAAGACTCAAATAATATGAATCATACCACCTACAAAACAAAGGTTAGCACATGATATATAATCAAGCTCAATCAAATTTGTATGATCTTTGAGGCATTGTTGCTTAACCTGAAACAACGAACTCAACATAAGTCCAAAAGACCACTAGGGCAAGCCTAGGGTCAAAAATAAAAGGGAAAGTCAAAACAGCAAACAATAGTCAACCAAAGTCGAGTTCAAACATTTAAGAAGCAAGCACAATTGGATTCAAACTCATATCATGCATCATTATCATTTTATAGACCAAAGAAGGCAAGGCATGGCAAATGAAAGCACACAAAAGGTCAACAGCAAGACCAAGCTCAAAAGCAAACATAATCAATTCCAAAAATTATGAAATAATTCATACTCAATCACAATCCATAACATAGCATGCATATGAAATTTCAGCTCAATTGGATCATGGGAAGATGGTCAATTAAAATCAGGAAGTCAACACATTTTCAAGTATGCACCAAGAAGTCAACAAAACATGTGTCATCTTCAAAAAATCATAACAAAATGAAAACAGATGAGAAATGGATGGGATTAACACCAATGCAAAGCTCAAGATGTCTAGTATGCACATGTGAAATTTCATGATCATACAATAAGATATGAGAATTTCATGAATGAAATGGCAAGATGTGTCACACAAAGTCAACAATGGACTAGGCAGAGAAGGAAAATCTCAAACAAATAGGAAATGGCATGATTAAATCCAGGAAAATTCACACATCAACTAGACATATAAGAGATGGCTCATGCAAAATTTCACATTAATTGGAAGCCAGGAAGCATGTCAACAAAAATCATGAACTTGCATAACATTGGTGTGACACAAATTGTCACACCCTACTTCAATAATTCATATCTCACAAACCACACATGATAAATGCACAAACTCTACATCAAAACAAGCATGAATGAGTGTAGGTTAACCACAAAAAAATTTCAGAATCATTGGATACATCATCACAATTTCACAAAAGAAATGGCAAAAGGTACAAAATGTGCATACATGTTAAGAAACTTAAAGCCATTTAAAATCCAGCCAACCAAAAATTCAGCAAAAATCATGATAAAAAAGTAGACATTCAACAGGACATGATGCAAAAAATTCCATGATTTTTGGAGTTGAAATGAGGGAGAAATGAATTTTGTAAGATGATGAACAAATTGGAATAACATGAATACATAGCATGGTATGGCAAGTCAAAGGTGGTTGACCGAATGGCAATTCAGTAAATACCACACATACTAATCCAAACGCACCGTTTTGAATGGACACGGGAAATGTTGTAATTGGCCAGTTCTCAATGGAACAGTACAGAGGACCAATCGTGTGAAAATGTTCTGGACAATGGCTAGGGTTTCTATACACCAAAAGCATTTCATCTTCATGCTCATCATCGATTCAAACAACATGATACAAACAGCATGGCAGTGGAAATGATTCATGCAATCACAAACAACAACAGCAGCCAACACACATGCATACGTGAAGCAAGATTTTTCTGGAAAAATATTAGGGTTCGTGAAAGCAACAGTGTTCATCATCATCAACCAACAACCATCGTGAAAATCAAACACGCCCAGAAACATCAATCAAGCATGGCAATCGATTCAGCAAACCAAGCATAACCATAATCCAACATTCATTTTAACAAAAACAACTTCAAACAGTGTGAATCGAGCAAGACATATTTGATCACAAAAATTCAGTTCCAGATTTCTCATGCATATCTTAACCATTTCATGTGATTCAAGTTGTAATGGACTCAGCAAAGCAAGCTCTTTCTAACACATGGCATGGATTAGAGAAAAAGGATAGTCGAAATCTTACTTGGCTGTGAAGAAAATCGAGGAACAGTGGTTGTTTGGATGCTTCCAGCTCAAACAGAGGTCCATAATGCTTTGAGATGATGGATTCTTGAGGTAGCTTAGCTCAATGCTGCTTGGAGACCTTCAAAGCTCGATTTGCCATTGTTGTATGCTTGGAAAAACAGAACTCAAGATGATCTTCCAGCTGGAGTTTTGTGCTGCAAAAGGGCTCCAAATGGTGGTTAGATGATGGAACGATGAAGAAAGGCTCGAGGGTTTGAAGCTTTTGGCCAGAAAATGCAAATCGTGCAAATTGGAAAAATGAGAGAGTGAGAGTTTTTCTGGTTTTGTTATGGATGCTGCTCGCTCTCTCGGGTTGGCAAATGACAGAAAATAACTTATATACATCTGTTTAACATTGGTTTAACAAATGCTAATCATGTTTATGTTAAATGAAGCCAATTTGCATTTTTGCTAACTTTGCATCCACTTGCACATGGGGTATGAAGTCTGCCCGAATTGGGCTTGTGAACAAGTTTCAAACATCATTTAAAACAGATCCCAAAAGGCCAAATTGCTTAAAAATAGCTAAATCCAAAAGTCAACATTTTGCACACTTGAAATGAATAAAGTCAAGCTCAAAAATGGCATTTTGATTGGCAAGGTTTTGGTTCATGATGAATGCATTTTTGGAAAGAGGGGAACAAATGGAGCTTGTAGGAAAAAACCCCACTAAATTTGGCCTTGTGGTTCATGAGATATGGCCTCTTGAAGTTCACAAATTTTTGAAAATGAAATGATCATATCTTGACAACCATGCATGGGAATTGAGAGTTCTTGGACTTTTTGAAAATGGGAGAACAAGATCTTCAACCTTCATGTTGGGAAAAAATTCATTTGGAGCTTGTATCATGATGTAAGTTTAAGATCAAGAAGTTTCCATTTTTGGCAGTTGAAATTACAGGTCCACTTTCTATTTCTGGAAATTTCTGATTTTGCTTCAAATTCTTCCATGATGAGGTTTGACATGATATATGAGGCTTGTATAAGCATGAATGAGCTCCTTCAAATCAATTCCATCCATCAAATCACTGATTAAATCCACAGTTGACCAAGTTTGACTTCCTGTTGACTTTTCTAGGGTTTTGCATGATTGGACCACTTCTGATGAATTCCAAACCCTAATTCTTTGAGAACTTGATTTCAAATGATGTCCTAAGTCATATGAACTCTTGATTATTGATCATGGTGCCCAAATTCTGCAAGAATGGCCACCATCCGTTGCTTTGACTGACTGTTGATTGTCTTTGACCTAATTGCTGATGATTGCTTCAACTGCAAGTAACAAGGTTAAACTGACAATATTTTTGTACTTTTTGGTTAGTAAACATATGAAAAGCAAAGATATACAAATGCAAAACAAGCTTGGTGATCAAGAATCAACCCACAAGGCAATCTACCCACTAGGAGGGAAGCTAAGGCATGCAATGATCCTTGAGGCCATGATATGATATGATGTGGGCCATGAGGGATCTTAGGGCCCAAAATTGGGGTCTTACAGATGCCCCTATTTAAGGTCATTCTAGCCGGAGAAGTGAAGTTTAGAAATCTTCATCTCGACGCGGTAGAATGGGCTTAAATAACAGTAATGAGACAAATTTTGGTCCCTAAGAGACCTCATGATGCAAATGTATGCATGCAAAAGACACAAATTCTGTGGGGAATATGATTCACACAGAAGAAAAAAACGGTCCATCGGAGTAATACACTCACCAGGAACAGAGACTCTGACAAGACTCTAGTTGGGGATAAACAAAACTGACACAGCGTGAACAAGACACGACTCTGATTAGGGAAACAGAAAACAGACTGGAGACCTCACTGGGGAGTGAAGGACTCACATTGGGGAAAAGAATTCCAAAGGAAAATAAATCCATTGGAGAGACACAAGCTGACTCCTGGGGAGAAGCAACAAGAAAACTTCACTGAGGAAGCACCAAAGAAATGAGATGTCACCAGGTATAAGGGTAACAAAAAACAGGAAGGAACACCAAGGATACCGGGTTGTAGGTATGTAACAGGTGACCGACCAAAGACGTGAATTGGTGTGTGTTCCAAAACACTCATCATCCTGAAGAGAGCGAAAGCAAACTTGTTTAGGATGGATATTTGATTCTGTAAAGAATGCAAATCTTACTCAGTTGGGGGAACAAACAAAGTGTTCGACAAAAGAGTGCATGAGATATATTATCTATAGCCGTCAAAACGTAGATAATGTACTCGCATGGAAAGTTATCCTGAACCGGGTTGTAGGTTGTTTATAGGATAAGATCCGAAATCGTGAATTGGTTTGTGTTCCAAGACACTCATCACCCTGAAGAAAGCTAGAACAGCAGACTTGTTTAAGGATGGATAAAAAACGTGAATTGGTGTGTGTTCCAAAACACTCATCACCCTGAAGAAAGCTAGAACAGCAGACTTGTTTAAGGATGGACAAAAAACGTGAATTGGTGTGTGTTCCAAAACACTCATCACCCTGAAGAAAGCTAGAACAGCAGACTTGTTTATAGGATGGATATTCGATTCTACAAAGAATACGAATCTTACTCTGAGGGGAAAGCAACAAAGGATTGACCCAAGAGTGAACGAGACATATTATTCATTACCGGCAGACCGTGAATAATATACTCGAAAGGAAAATTATCCTGAACCGGTTACTGGGTTGTTTATAGGATAAAATCCGAAGACGTGAATTGGTTTTCACTTCCAAAACACTCATCATCCGAAACACAAACTGGTTAAAGGATGGATATTCGATTCTACAAAGAATACGAATCTTGCTCAGTTGGGGAAAATCAACAAAGGATTCCAACTAAAGAGCGCATGAGATATACTATTCATTACCGGCAGACCGTGAATAATATACTCGCATGGTAAGAAACACCAGAGATACCGGTTACTGGGTATATAATAGGTGATCTACCGAAAACGTGAATTGGATTTCACTTCCAAAACACTCATCATCCGAAAGGAGGGCTTGAAAAAGCAAATCGACTTACAGGATGGACATTCGAATCCACAACGGGAAAACGAATCTTACTCAACTGGGGACACAAACCCAAAGAGTGCATGAGATATAATATCCATTACCGGCAGACCGTGGATAAGATACTCGCATGAGATCTATTATCTATTACCGTCAGAACGTAGATAATAAACTCGCATGGTAAGAAACACCAGAGATACCGGTTACTGGGTATATAATAGGTGATCTACCGAAAACGTGAATTGGATTTCACTTCCAAAACACTCATCATCCAAAACACAAACTGGTTAAAGGATGGATATTCGATTCTACAAAGAATACGAATCTTGCTCAGCTGGGAAAGATCAACAAAGGATTCCAACTAAAGAGCGCATGAGACATATTATTCATTACCGGCAGACCGTGAATAATACACTCGCATGGAAGATTATCCACAATCGGTTACTGGGTTAATAAAGGATAAATCAACCGAAAAGAAAGGCATCGGGATACCAAACTAGGTATATAATGATGACCAATCAAAAGGAGCAACAGACATTACCAACAAAAGGGTAAATGAAAGGCGATCTGCTGAGGATAATTTGCAAGCATCCGGCAATTATCCACAGGGACTAGCTGGGGATGCATTGGTATACAACCAATGATCCGGGGAACAAATCACTAGCAAACGGTGAAAAGACCCACTGGGGATAAAATTGCTAGCATACGGCAATTATCCACAAAAGACTTGCTAAGGATATAAGTGCTGATCTGAGCAACTTATCCAAGCAAAGGAAAATCAACATCAAAGACTAGATGAAGATAACCACAAAATTAGGGTTTATATCTACCGAATACGGGGTAGAAGACCAAAAACTCCGCATGGGGATAGAACAAATCACAAATCCGCACGGGAAACCAAAATAGGGTTTATAACAAACCACAAACTGCTGAAGAGCAGGAAAAATAGGATTTACAACTACCGACTGTGAGGGTAGAAAACCAAAACTCTGGCTGGAGAATAAAAGGTGTATAACCACAAATTCTGTCAAGAAGGCCAGGAAAAGTAGGACTTATAACTACCGATATGAGGGTAGAGGCCCAAAAACATTCCGCTGGGGGACAACCCGCTGGGAAGCACAAGATATCTGACAAATAGCCAATTCGGGAATAATCCGAAAAGACAGACTGAATCAAGACACGTCCTAATGAGGATATAACTCAAATAGGAAAATCCATCCCAATATATGTGTTGGGAGGAAACGGAAGAAACCGTCATCCACGAGGATATATCTCAGTGGGGAACTGCAGAAGGAAAGACAACATTTTCTGCTTATGGGGTTGACTCTATATGGAGAGATTTATAACACCCGACATCTGCTTGGGGAGATCTATAAAGAGATCTATATCACCATAGCAGGAGACACGACAAACAAAGGATACATGGCGAGAAATGCAACATGAATATCTGAATGTTTTATGAATATGCGTGAATATGCGTAATTTATGTTTGATGAATGCTGACAAAACAGACAATTCTAACACAAACAGGTCCAGGAACTAAACGCCCGGTATTATACTTCCAGGGGAAAACCAGCTGGAAAGCCAATCTGCGGAGATCTATATGCTGTAAAGCAAAGATCTACGGGTGCTGCTGAAAAAGCAGAGGATCAGAGATATCAGGAAACAACCCAATCAGGGTACAGAAAGTCACAACAGGCAAAACAGCCACCAAGACGAATCTGTAGGGGAACAAGAGAAAACCCGAGATATCTGCAAGGGATCCCAGTGTTAACTGAGAAACAAAAAGTACGTTGCACAAGCACGAACTGCTGTAGAAGCAACTCCAAATAACTCCGCTGGGGAACAACCCACTGAGGGAGAGTGATATCATCCAAATAGAATCTGACTGCATAAGCAACTCTACTGGGGAAAACTGTCGGCTACTCTCCTGGGGAACAAACCACCGAGGGAGGACAGATCAAACAAATAGATTCTGCAACGAACCGCTCCACTTGGGGAGAAAACACATAGCAAACTGATCACAACAAGTAGATTCTGCAATACAAGCCACTCTACTGGGGATCACAAACAGTCAGGAAATTTATCCGTTCTCTGGAGGCTAGAGCCATCATCCAACCATATCGGGGATTGAAGGAGTATTCAACAGGCAAAAACCGCCACAACAAACATTCTGCAGACTAGGCTGAGGAAAAGATGGTTGCAATACACTGGGATGTCAACCCAAATCAACCACTGAGTAGGAAAATAAATCCTGCTCTGCTGGAGAGAATAACTCTGATGGAGAGATAGCAACAATTCCACAGACGACTTCGCCGGGGAAAAGGTAAAGTGCCGGGTATCGAACCACTGACTTACCAAGGTCTTCAAAAAGAAAGCGATCGTGCTGAGGAAACAGACAACTCCGCCGGCAACTGCACTGGGAAGAGTGATAACAACTCTGTTCGCGACTCCGATGAGGATATCAATCAACAGCTATACTCATGACTGTGCTGAGGAGACAAATAAAGTCTGGGGCATACGACCCACTGGAGAAAGTGACGGGGCACCAAGATGACAAACCATCAACCGCCGAAACTTCTACAAGAAAAAAAACACCCATGCTAGGGAAGAACTGCTGCTGGAGAAAACGAAGTCTTCAACAACACTCTGCTTGCGGCTATACTGGGGAACAACCCCAACAACAACTCTGTTTGAGGAACAACCCCAACAAAGATCTGAAGAAAGGAGATACAACCAAACCAGGAAAATGAACAAATGTCTTACCTGTTGGAAATCATGCCACCCTCGGGAGAGCACTGAGATATTCTTGAGTATCCTTTCAATCTTGTGAATGTTCACTTTGTTTAAACAATGTTTTGAAAAAAATTTGTTTAAAACAATGATATTTTATCAATTTAAAACATGCAAAACATTTGTTGAATTGAAACAAATAAGAGTGCAAATAATTGGATAAAAAGCTCAAATTGATTTGATGGGATGGTAGCCTGCAAATGGCAAGACTCCATAGATCTGTACAAATTTGAAATCAGTGATGTATATTGGAAGAGGGCTACATTGAACATAATGATCCTTTCTCTACCAATTTGAATCTCGATGTATCCGAAGCTTCAGTCGACGACGAATCGAGAATCTTTGACAAAATGACGACTGATAAACCAGAAAGTCTTGTCAGGATGCAGTTACTTGCCAAATCCCTAATTTTTGCCTAGATTGCCCCAGAGTGAGGTACTCAATCTAGCGGGATGCAAATATTCTTTTTTTTTTCAAGTCTCTAATTTTTGCCTGGATTACCCTTGCGGGTTTTCCACCGAGACGCTCATTTTTGCCTAAGCCGCCCTTTCGGGTTTTCAACTTAGCGAGCTATTCTGTTTTTTTCATTTGCATATACTTTTTTTCTAGGCAAAGTATCTCTTGACTGCATCTGAATTCACAGGACGAGTGAAATCCTCCCCATCCATTGTTGTAAGCATCAAAGCTCCGCCTGAAAAGGCTCTCTTAACAACATATGGACCCTCGTAGTTTGGAGTCCACTTGCCCCTGGAATCGGGCGCGAAAGACAAAACTTTCTTGAGCACAAGGTCACCTTCTCGGAACACACGAGGCTTGACCTTTTTGTCGAATGCTTTCTTCATTCTTTGCTGATATAACTGACCATGGCACATGGCAGTTAAACGCTTCTCTTCGATCAAATTCAACTGATCGTAACGATTCTGAATCCATTCAGCATCAGGCAACTAGGGACTTGAGGGTATACTTTTCTTTTTTCCTTTTGGAAAAATTTTGAAATTTTTTTTTTCCTGATTTTTGATTTTTTTTCTTTTTCACCCTCTTTCTCTCTTTTTTTTTTTTTTTTTTTTTTTTTTACATTTGTAATGCCCCAGTTTAACTGTCTTGCTGATTCTCATGATACAGCTGAATGAGCTCCTCTTTGTGCTCAAGAAGGCGAGTAATCTCGTCAGGAATCCCCTTCAACATCATCTTCTTCTGCCTCAGATACAAGGACTTCAAGATTGGGAGATGGCGTTGGATCATTATGTTCAATGGGTTTAGAAATCCCTGCATAATGATTCTGGATAATGAAAAGCATTTGAATTTAACAAGCAAATCATTTATGCAGATGAAAAATGTTGTTTTATTGTTTTTCATGGTTTTTTGTGATCACTGATTTCATGCAAAAGCAAAAAGTGAAAACAAAGGAAAAACAAATGTTTAACAATGCATTAATTGAATGAAAACATCATTGTATTAAATGCTGCCAACAATGTCATCACTTCTCCTTTTGGCATGGGAGAAGGGTTTTAAACAAAGTGAACAAATCACGCTGACTTATGAATGACCGTAGGAACATCCACAGCGACCCAATTGTGGCAGACACCACCAGGTATGATGAAATTGTCAGGTCCTCTGCATCTTCTTCAAAGATAGCAGCTTCTTCTACAGGTTGATCAGCATGGATGAATCCTCCACTCGTGAACAAACCTTGCTCATTACATGCCCCAGAACAGTAGCCAATGCCAGCCCGGGATTGGTTAACCAGGAATAAATCCATCAGCAGGAATAAATCCATCAACAGGAATAAATCCATCAACAGGAATAAATCCATCAACAGGAATAAATCCATTAAAAGCACTTAGTCTGGCAAATATCTCTCCTCTGAGTTCACAATTCTCTTGCTCAGGATGATCCATCAATCTGGCAGAGATGGCTCTGGTATAATACCGGCGAGGTGCGTCTTCAAAATAAATGAAGATCGCAGGGTCAGACCACTGGACGGGAGACCGGAACAAAACACCTGTTTATGCAAATGATGCATGAAGTGTTTGTGCATATGCTTGTTTTTTATTTCAGAGGAACCCGAGGGTTTTATTTGCAAACTTTGAAATATTTAAGCATTTTGATCATACATGAGAATATCTCATCAGATATATTAGGTGAAAATACACTTAAGTGTGCTTTTTAGCTTGAAGCCCACACAAGTGGTTCTATAAATAGAACCCCTTGGGTAGAAGCATTGTCACTCCAATCCACTCAGACAGAAATTCAAGTAGAGACTTGGAATTTTGTTTCCCTCTTTCTCTCACTCAAAGCCTTCATTCATAACAGCTAGCACTGCGATTGAAGGAATCCGTTCGTGTGGACTGAGTAGAGACGTTGTCATCGTTCAACGTTCGTGATCGCCCCGTGGATCTGTATCAAAGGTTTTGATCATTATCAGAGATCTGCACCAAAGGTTTGAATCGCCACAAGAGTTAACGATTCTATCACTGATCATGCCCATTCGTAAGGATCACTAAATGGAGAAATTTTTAAATTCCGCTGCGCCTTGGATGACAATTCTCCTTCATTACCACCATCACTTTCTAATCTTCATGATGTGTTCCATGTGTCTCAATTGAGGAGGTACATTGCGGATCAATCGCATGTTGTTCCATTAGATGATGTCTAAGTGAGGGATAATTTGACGGTTGATACATCACCTATGCAAATTGAAGATCGAGAAGTGAAGAAGCTTCGTGGTAAGGAGATTGCTTTGGTGAAAGTGATATGGGGAGGAGTCGCCAATGGCAATATTACGTGGGAACTCGAGGATAAGATGAAGGAATCATATCCGGAGTTGTTCGCTTGAGGTAAATTTTCGAGGACGAAAATCTTTTAAGTGGGGGAGAGTTGTAACAACCCAATTTTAGTATTTATTTATTATACTATTATTATTATATTGTATTTTAATTATGTGGAGTGGTAATTAATTAATTGGTTGTTAGGTAGTATAATAATTGACCATACTAATTGAATTGGTGTATTAATTAATTATTTAGTTGATATGAGATATAATTAAATAATTATATTAGTTAACTTAGTGTGTATGTTGAGTTGGTTAATTTATTTGAATTTAAATAGAGATATTTAAATATTAGGTATTATTGGGCCTAGTGATTAAATGAGATGGATATCATGATTTAAGCCCAAAGAGAATACTAATATAAATAGTAAGAGGTGAGGAGAGTGAGAGTTAGAATTCAGTTGATCATTGAAGGCAATAGAGAAAGAGGAGAGGAAAAGTAAAGAGAAGTTAGGGTTTCCATCAAATTGAAGAGGTAAGGGGGGAATCCTTATTATTATGGGTTAGCATGATCGAGTTAATGGGTAGGAACATGTTTAGGTCGAAATCCTTAATTTGCATGGTTTTGTAATTATTAGGTTTGATAAATACTCTTGACTTGTGATGATTGGATTATGCTGAAACCGTAAATTTATGTTCTATGGCGTGAGTTATAATTTTCTGAACGTGTAGCTTTTTACGGAATCGAAATCGGAGGTCCGAAGGTCCTCCAACGATGAGAAACACGGAGAATTCTGCATTCTATTTCGTTGTTAACGCAAGAATAGCATTCTGTTTTGTGTTAACCGGTTAACCCAGGGCGTTAACCGGTTAACACTGTTAAAAACCTGTTAAATTTGTATTCTGTCTTGCGTTAACAGGTTAACCAAATGCGTTAACAGGTTAACACTGTTGAAAACCTGTTAAATTTGTATTCTGTCTTGTGTTAACAGGTTAACCCAGGGAGTTAACCGGTTAACACTGTTGAAATACTGTTAAAATTGCATTCTGTCTTGCGTTAACAAGTTAACCCAGGGCGTTAACCGATTAACACTGTTGAAATATTGTTAAAATTGCATTCTGTTTTGCGTTAACAGGTCAACCCAGGGCGTTAACCGGTTAACACTGTTGAAAACCTGTTAAATTTGTATTATGTCTTGCGTTAACAGGTTAACCAAATGCGTTAACAGGTTAACACTGTTTGAAAAGTGAAAATTTGATATTTAAATGCTGTATTCGTTTTAGGATGAAATCTATGTGTACATAATTGATAATTAACCTATAATTGTGAATGATATATTGTTATGAGGGTGTATATGTACCAGTAGGGGATAATTCATAGAGTTGGATTATGGTGATATGTGGAAGGTTAAGATGGTATAGATGATCTTAATTGCATATGTGTTGGTATGTGTGCATTCATTCATAGCATGGTCGACTTCATTGTGGAAGTGGTGAAACTGTGGGTTCACTTGGTAATAGACGTTGACCCTTAATTGGAAATAGGCGTAGTGGCTGGGATTCTAGATATTGAATCGGAAAGCGGTGGAACGTTGGGTCCATATAGACGTTGATCCTTAATTGGAAATAGGCGTAGTGGCTTTGATCTTGTCCGGATCGGAGTGTGGCTTGGATTCTAGATATTGAATCGGAAAGCGGTGAAACTTTGGGTTCACATTGAGGTACCGCATGCATAGAGTCACATGTCTTGCATTGAGTCACAGTTGAATGTTGTATTGTTGTGATTGTGATGTGTGTACGAGTTATAGTAGTTGAATTTGGTGATGTTTGGATACCTAACTTGGTGAAATATGTGATCATGTGATAATTGTGGTTATGTGTATATTTGAGAATATTGTATTGAATTTTAATATTAACTCCTTGAGTATTGAGGTATGTTTGAAATATGCGAAATAAAAACTGGTTAATATTATTGACATGATTATACAAAGTGTGATGAATTCTTTTAATTGTTGATTTAATCATTGCGCCTTATTATGCTATTTCATAATGATTTGAATTCTCACCCTTTCTGTTTGAATGTTACCTTTACATGGGTATCGTGCAGATACTACAGAGTAGTATTGCTGGAGTAAGTGGACGGTAGCTCACTCAAGATTAGCTGGAGAGTTCCCGTATTTTAGTTTGAGATTAGGTAATGAGTCAATGCTCTGGTCATGTAACACTGGGTAGATTGGTAGTATTGAACTCATATCGTATTTGGATATGCATTACGTTATTACTTACTTTATTTTATCTTGAGATGATTGTTGAGAGATGATCATGGTATGGGACATGAATCATTTTATAATATGCATGGATATTCATATTTTCCGCTGTGAACGCATATTGTTTGAATATTCATGATAAGTGAAATGTGTTATTTTGAATGACCAGGTGTGTTGTTGGTTTTGAAAGCTTTTAGTTTCCAAAATGTCGATGTGACGCCCTTTTGTTTGTATGCGTGCTTATTTACTCTAATTGTATATTAAGTATTTTGGGGTAGAAAAGGGGTGTTACAAGTATGATGTATGAGTTGTGGGAAATTCTAAAAGATGACATTGATATTCTTGTCAATGGAGTTGGAATGATGTATGATAGAAAAGCTCTCACACCAGCTCAGAAAAAGGTCTATTGAAAACTTCATAAAGTTAGAGTCATCTTTGTTGATGCTCTATCTCATTCAGAGTACATCAAAATAATTGATAAATCTACTGCTAAGGCCATTTTCAATTCCTTATATGCTACTTATGAAGGGAATCTACAAGTTCAGGAAGCCAAGGATAACCGTCTGGTTCAACATTATGAGTTGTTCAAAATGAAGAAGGATGAAGACCTTGAAACCATGTTTTCTAGGTTTCAAGTTCTTGTATATGGACTTTAGGTTATGAACAAGAGTTATACTATGTCTGATCATGTCAAGAATATTCTTAGGAGTCTTCCTGTCATATATAGACCTAAAGTGACAACTATACAAGAGGCTAACGACTTAAACACATTAAGTCTTAAGAGTCTTATTAGCAATATTCAGAGCCATGAGATGGAGTTCAACGGAGATGAACCTGCCAGAAAGTCAAAGCCTATGAATTTTAAATCTATTGCTAAAACTATCAAGGCTTCTCAAGTTCGGGAGTCTGAAGAAACTTCTCATGCATAAGATTCCAATGATAACTCATATGATGAGGAAATGGCCTTCATCATTAAAAGGTTTCAGTATCTAGCCAGGAAGAACACGAGATTCTTTGGCAGAAGTAGTGGCTTTAGAGGATCTGGCTCTAGAGAAAACAAGGATAGTCAAAAAGGGTGCTTCAACTGCAAGAAGCCTGGTTATTTCATTGCTGAATGTCCTGAGCTACAAAATGAGAAGCCAAAGATGGGAAGCTTCTAGAAGGATAACTTCAAGAATAAATTCAAGAAAAGTCTCATGGTAACATGTGATGAACTTGACAATGAGGAAGACTTTGAAAAGGATGAAGAGCAAGCCAACCTTGAATTGATGGCTCTTACATCTTTAGAAGTAGAATCTGACTCAGATTCTGTCTCAGAGTCTGAAGAAGAAGATGTGGTATTTTCTAAACTATCTCGTTCTAATTTTAATTACTTTTGGTCAAGATCTCACTGGTTACTCATAAAAAACTTTTAATCCTTGGTTTGAAACCTTGAGTAAACCAGTAAACCCTTCCTCTTCAAGCTCTGCTCAGAAAGGGCTTGACTCTTATTTTGTACTAGCTTCTAAAAATGAAAATATTATGAATCAGTCAGAACCTAAAACTGTTGACTCAAAGGTTATGAAGAAACTAGAGCCTAAGACTCTAAAGTCAAAGATTCTAAAGAAGGCAGAACCTATGATAATAGGAGCTAAGTTTTGAAAGGATCAGAACCTAAGGTCAAGGCTTATTCAAGATAATTATTTTTTTAAATCAAAAGTATTGAATAATCCTAAACCTTATAATATGAAAGAAAAGGTACAAGACAAGAATAAACCTATCAGAACTAACCATAAAGGACCCATAGGATTATGGGTACCTAAATCTCAAATTGTCTTTGCTGTAGATATGCTTCAAGGGAGAAGCAAAACAACGATCATGGTACCTGAACAATGGCTACTCACGACATATGACAAGAGAAAATATTATGTTCCAAACCTTAACTCTGAAAGGGGAAGGAACTATGGGATTTGGAGGAAACCAGAAAGGAAAGATCACTGGTATGAGTATTATTAGTAACTCTTCTATTTCAATTAATAATGTTTGGATTGTAGATATACTTAAACATAACCTACTAAGCATTAGTTAATTTTGTGACATAGGGTATGAATTC
This sequence comes from Lathyrus oleraceus, assembly GCF_024323335.1. Taxonomy (NCBI): domain Eukaryota; kingdom Viridiplantae; phylum Streptophyta; class Magnoliopsida; order Fabales; family Fabaceae; genus Lathyrus; species Lathyrus oleraceus. Next base: position 262,255,833 of record NC_066580.1, read on the forward strand.
ATGTTTAATAAGAACAACTATATACTCATGAATGAATCTAGCAAGTCCATAGTGTTCAAAGGTAAGAGAAAGGAAAATGTTTATAAAATTAATTTTTCTGAATTGGTTGATCAGAAGGTACTTTGCCTTCTACCAGTGAATGATGAGAAGTGGATCTAGCATAGAAGGTTAGGTCATGCTAACTGGAGATTAATCTCTAAACTTAACAAGTTAAAACTTGTTAAGGATTTCCATACCTCAACTATCACTCATATGCTTTTTGTGGGTCATGCCAAATAGGGAATATCAGTAAAACATATTTTAAAACTAAAAACATTGTCGTTACCTCTAGACCCTTAGAAATACTTCACATTTATTTGTTTGGTTATGTTAGTACTGAATCAATCAATGGGAAGAAATATGGTATAGTCATTGTTGATGACTATAACAGATGGAATTGGGTTAAATTCCTTAGAATCAAGAATAAATCATATGATGTGCTCAACATCTTTTGCATACAAGTATAAAATGAAAAAGAATCTAAAATTTTAAAGGTAAGAAGTGGTCATGTTGGTGAAATTGAAAATGAGCCATTTGAACTTTTATTGTGTGAAAAACATGGAATTCTGCATGAGTTATCTTCTCCTAGAATTCCCCAACAAAATGGAGTTGTAGAGCGAAAGAACATATCTTTACAAGAAATGGCCAGAATCATGATCCATGAAAACAACTTACCTAAGTACTTGTGGGTAGAAGCTGTAAACACAACATGTTATGTTCAAAATAGAATCTATATTATACCTATTATGAATGAGACATCATATGAGTTGTTCAAGGGAAGAAAGCCAAGCATTTCTTATTTTCATCATTTTGGATGTACATGTTACATTCTAAACAATAAAGTCTATCTAAATAATATTGATGCTAAAGCTCAGAAGGATATCTTTTTGGGATACTCTGAACGCTCTAAAGCATACAAAATGTATAACTCTGAAACCAATGTGGTTGATGAGTTAATACACATTAAATTTGATGACAAATATCCTGACAATAAAATGTTAGGGCTAATTCAAATTTTTTTCCGAAACCTGTGTATATGAAGACACATCAGGAGCTAGAGGTCAAGAAGCTAGAAGTTCAGAAGCAATTAATCCATCTGAAGTTGGACAATCAGAAGCTACCATAACTTTAGAAGCTAATGATCCAGAAGTTGATCCTACCTCAGAAGCTCATCCTGATAATGAAGAATCTGAAGAAGCACAAGATAACTTCTCAGGTGCATCACAATCCAAGAAGACCTTCAATTATAAGTCTTCTCATTCAGAAGAGTTAATTCTTAGAAACAAAGATAACCCTAGAAAGACAAGGTCTGCCTTTAGAGAAGAGCATTCAATGATAGGGCTAATCTCCATGGATGAACATACTTCTGTTGATGAAGAAATTTCTGATGATGGTTGGATCGTGGCTATGTAAGAAGAGTTGAATCAGTTTAAAGGGAATGATGTAAGGAATCTGGTACACAAACCTTCACAGAAGAACATTATTGGACAAAATGGGTATTCAGAAAAAAGTTCAGTGAGCAAGGTGATGTGATAAGAAATAAGGATAGACTTGTAGATTAAGGCTACATTCAACAAGAAGGTATAAATTTCTCTAAAACCTTTGCACCAGTTGCAAGGTTAGAGGAAATCATGTTATTCCTCTCTTATGCTATTAATCATGACATCATTTTATACCAAATGGATGTTAAGAGTGCATTTTTAAATGGTTTCATTTCTGAAGAAATGTACATCAAACATCAACCTGGGTTTGAGGACTCATTCCACCTATATTGAGTTTTCAAATTAAAGAAATCACTCCATGGACTCAAACAAGCCCCCAAAGCTTGGTATGAGAGACATAGTAATTTTCTGTTAGAAAATGGATTTCAGAAAGGGCAATGAGACATTACTCTATTAAGAAGAACACTTAACAGTGATATCTTAATTGTCCAAGTTTATGTTGATGATATCATATTTGGTTCAACTAATGCTTTTATTTTCCAAGAGTTTCTAAGACAATGCAAGCTGAATTTGAAACGAGTATGACGGGAGAGCCGAAGTTCTTTCGTGGTATTAAAATCAATCAATGCAAAGAGGGAGTCCATGTTCATCAGACTAAGTATACAAAGGAGGTTCTGAAGAAGTTAAAGCTTGATGATTTCAAGATCATACACACTCATATGCATCCAACCTGCAACATGAGCAAAAAGGAAAACATCACCAAGGTTAGTAAGAAGCTGTATCGAGGTATGATTGGTTCTCTTATTTATTTAACAACTTCTAGACCATATATTTTATTAAGTGTCTGACTGTGTGCCAATTTTCAGTCAGATCTTAGAGAGAAACACTTAACTTTTGTTAAGAGGATCTTTAGGTATATGAAGGGAACAACCACTCTAGGGTTGCTTTATAAGAAATCCCTAGACTATAAGCTAGTTGGATTTTGTGGTACTGACAATGCTGGGGATAAAATTGAAAGAAAATCCACTAGTGAAAGTTGTCAATTCATAGGTGAAAACCTAATATCTTGGGCTAGTAAAAGACAAGCAACAATTGCGCTGTCTACAAAAGCATAATACATCTCAGTTGCAAGTTGTTACACACAACTACTCTAGATGACATATCATTAGGAAGATTATCAGATAAGTGGAAGCAATATTTCAATCTTTTATGATGATACTGCTGCTATCTGTTTGAAAAAAAATCCCATCCAAATTCTAGAACCAATCACATAGAAACAAACATTATTTTATTAGAGACTATGTTCAAAAGGGCATGATAGATATACGATTCATTGATACAAATCATCAATGAGATGATATATTTACTAAGCCTCTTACTATTGAAAGATTTGATTTTATCAAAAAGAATATGAAGATGCATTTTGTTAAATAATACTGATTGCTTCTAAATGGAGGATTAGAGTCTGATGATGATCAAAAGCTATTGTGGTCAGAAGCTCCGAACTAGCTTCTGGTGAATAGTAGCATATGAGTAACTCAACTTTTGATACTCATAATTTGATAAGTTGTCTCTGATAGCATATAAGTGGGATATTTTGTTTTTGACATCTGTCCTATGTGTCATGAATCTGAAAGGTTTTTTGACACTTGATTTCTGAGTTGTTGGATAATAACTGGTAGTTTATGATATACATATTTTTGAATACTATGTATCTTCTCTCCTAATTATCATTAACTTGTGTTTTATCTAGTGTATCTTTTCCTTCAACTTTATATATGATTCTAAATGATTTGACTCTGAACTAGTTAGTTCACTATGTAAAATGATTTTCTGATTCAGAAGGTCTTGAGTCAGAATTCTTTTGAGAGTTTTTTGTCTTCTGATCTTTGAGTTATATTAATGGGTCTAAGAAATCATGTTTTTTAAGCAAAGAAGTGTGACTTCTATCATATTTGTTTCTTCTCCTAACAAAAATGGTTGTGTTACCTTTGGGAATAATTATTTCTGGATAAAATTAAATTCTGTTTTGTTTTCCCTTTAATCATTCTCTTATAGCTGTGTGATTTATATTTTGTTTAAATTCTCTAGTTTTTCTTAAACACACACAACATAAAATTGGTTGAAATGGTTGAAAAAATTCTTTAAAGCTTTCTTCTTGATGGCTTCAATGAAATGAATGCAAATGATTAAAAGAAATAGATGCAAGAGAAAAATGGCATATTATTTCTTCTTGATGGCATATTATTATTCAAGAAAATGGTACAAGGATGATTCATTCCCATAAATAACAAGATGAACTACATAACCTACTCTTCTCCAAATTCTCCAGGGAAATAAGCACGACGATTGATGAAGTTTGTCCAGTCAAAGTTAAACTCATCAGCATCTGAACCTTAGTTAGAAGATGGATCCTGGATTCTGTTGAATTTCTTCATCTTAGCCACTAATGTTATCCTAGCTTTAGATGCTCCTGAAGTTGAACCAGTCCTTGTCCTTGAACATCCAGTCTTTTTAGACTTACCCTTTGATTTTCTTCAAACATCTTCATTAACAACCCTATCAATTTCCTTTGAAGTGCTCTCTTTGGAGTTCTTGGAAGATTTGCTCATAGTTTCTGTTATGAGAAAAATCTTGCTAAGGTACAATGGAATATGATATTGTCTGAATAAAAACCCTACTTTTATAGAGAGTTTTGGTTAAAAGAGAGGTCAATTTTAGATATTGTGCATAAATGGACATAAGAGAGAAATAATATCTTAGTATTCAAGCACGTCTCCCCATACTTGACCGCCTTATTTCTCTCGAAGCCTAGCTGAAAAAACCTATCTTGACCATCTGGAGAAATGCAGAAGTTATTTACCAAACATTGTCTTCTTGAACATGTTTTATGGCATCTAACTCTTTGGTTATAGGAAATTTTTTATAAAGGGAAAATCAAATATATTTTTAAATTAATTTTATCTAGTTCTGATTACATCCCAAATATTGTCTTCTTGAACATGTTTTCTGGCATCTAACTCTTTGGTTATATGAAAATGTTTTTTTCTTCAGTATCTTTTCTATTTCCTTTAATTATTTTTGTTGATGACAAAAGGGAAAGTATATATTGAAGGATTTTAGCACCTGAGTATGACTTAAGGGGAGCTTACAATTATTATCTTGCTTAAATTTTGAAGGACTATATATGTGCTTTAAATGCTTAAATTTAATTAACTTGGATAGGACTTAGGGGGAGCTTACAAACCTAACCATATGGACTATTAGACTCAGGGGGAACTTACAAACCTCAGACCCTGAAGTCATCTAGTTAATTAAATTATCAACCATTATTCTTAAATACTTATATTTGTCATTATGAAAAAGGGGAAGATTGTTGGAACAAAATTGGTTTGTCCCATATCCCTTAGATTTTGATGATAACAAAGTATTTAAAGAACAAATGAGTATACTAATGTTTGTTCAAGTGTGTAGGACCATAAACTTAAATTTCATATAAAATCCAAGTATTGGTTCTGACTCTGGACATTCAATGAGAAACTTGAAGATCAAAATCTAACTTATCAGAAGCTAAAGCCAGACTCTGAAGAAGTCATCTTCTGAAGAGGTCAACATCCAAAGATCAAAGTCTGAAGGAGTTAGCCTCTGAAAATCAAAATTTGGAGAAGTCTGATTCTGATAATTGGAACCTGAGCCAATCAAAGCGCAAGGACCAAGGTAACACTGATAGATCATTGTTCATCTCTGAATATACTTTGTCACGTGAAGACCTATGCTTTATCTTCTTCATAGAGTCTACTGGGATACAACTACTAATTCCTTTTGTAGCAAAGGATTTTCAAACTAGCTTTTACCTAACCTGACAATTTGGTGAAACATCCCAATGCCTCTTTTGAAGCTTCTTAAAGGACTCTACTGTGCTGCATCTTCAATGACTCTCTTTCTTCTCTATTTAAGGAGTTAAAAGACTTGAAGAAAATGGCCAACAATGCTTATGAACATCAATTGACAAAAAAAGAAGTCATTATGTCAAAGTAAAAGCACAAGTTAAAACTTAGGATTTCTTATCCTTGTATATCTTAGAAATCCTTAAGTCTTAAAACAAGTCTATTTGTTGTGTATTATTTATACACCTCTGATTGTACATCCGATGTATTTTCCCTACAATCCTTTATATGCTAGATAGATTGTAATAAGTCTATTTATTGTGTGCTTGAGCATAGAAGTCTCTTACTATGTGTTTGAGCAAAAGAAGTATATAGCTTGTGTGCTTGGTCAAGGAAGCCTCAAAGTGTTTGAGCAAAGGAAGTCTCTAGCTTGTAAGCTTGAGCAAGGAAGTATCTTACTTATTTGTTTGAGAAAAGGAAATTTCTTGCTTGTGTGCTTGAGCAAATTGTAATCTTATGTGATTATAGTGAAAATCTCTTATAAGTATAAGGGGAATGAGTTACTCTCAAGTTGTAAGAGGAACCATGATAACTCTGTGTGTTATTCTTATTTTTTGCATATTACATCCGTTGCCTACATTTTACTGAATCAGATTCTACAATCTTGTGTTTAGAATCTGACTTAAGAGTTTAAAAAGAAAGAAAAAGCCAACATAATTCAACCCCTCATTCTTGTGTTTTTCTTACCGTTAGGGTAGATCATGCCGTATATCTGTTACCTGCACGCCGTCATATAGAGGCCATTGCGCAAACAGGTATGGAGATATGACACTTTCCAGAGGGAACTTATGGGAAGACCACTATAGATGCCTTTCTATTTGAGGCACCAATGACATTACATTGCAGGAGGCAAAGAAGGAACGATGATGGGGGTTTGATATACTTAGTAATATTTCATAGTATTTGTATTATGGATTATGAATAGTATTAAATATGGTAATGTAATTTGTCATTTTGACAATAATATGGAATTTGGATTGGTTCTAATATTTGACATTTTGATCTTATTGATAACACATTTATTATGATAGTTTACTTATTATACATGACATATTACATTAGCGTATTGATCAGTCACCATTTGCACTTAGTTTTCATCATCCATCCAGCATGAATCTTCAAGAATCAGTAACATTTTGTTCTTTATTTTAGTTGATTTCTTAAGTTTATCGCATTTTATAAGTTTCTACTTGTTTTATGTTGCATTAGTAGTTCATCTCTTTTTGTCGCATTTTATGCGTTTCCGTGTAGTACTGTTTGGTTTCCAGGTCTAACAATAAACCCGAAAGACGCGTACCGGAAGAATGGAAGTCAAGGACATCATGCAAAGCGAGAAAAGGCAAAAACAGGGGGCTAACACGGGTGCCCGTGTCAGCATGTGCAGAAGAGAGATGTTGGAATCCAGAAACCAGGAGGCTGACACGGGTGCCCGTGTCAACTGACACGGCCCGTGTCAACAATGGCTGAGGATTTGAGATTGACAGAGAGCCAACACGGGCGCCCGTTTCACCTGACACGGCCCGTGTTGGCCAATTCGCACCGTTTGCTGATTTTTAGTGTTTTGATCCCTGTGTATGTCCGGAGGGCAGTCTGGGTATTTCACGATGTTTTTAGTTGAGTGGAAACTATTTAGTCTGCATTTTGGTAAAGAGAGAGGCACTTTTTGGATCGTAGAAGAAAAAGACAGAAAGGAGAAGCGAGCTTGCAAGGTGTTTAGAGGAGAAGAGATCTTCAAGATCGGAAGAGATTGAAGATCAACCTTCATCAACAACAAATTATAATGTCTCTATTTTGTAATTTACTGTCTTTAAATATTATGAGAAGCTAAACCCCCCAATGCTAAGGGGGGTATCCCTGAATTGCTACTGTATGAACACTTTTTCTATGTTTTTACGATCATCGACGTTTTCTTTATTCAAATTATTATACAACATTCTTGTTAGTACCTTAAGATTGGCATTAATTTTGTAAAACAAATAATGTAATCACCTCTGTTGTTTTAATATGTTGGGTTGAAGAAGTTCAACATCTGGACCAACATGTCAGGTACGATGTCACGACATCGTGACTGTGACATCACGCAGGTGTATAAAACTGAATTAGTTAATTCTGGAATGTGTTAACTAATTTAATATTCTGGGATTAGTTAAGATATTTGGTGAATATCCTAACTTCTATGTGGAGATCTTGAAGACTCAATCAGAATATTTGGTGAATATACAGTTTCCAAATATGGAGATCTTTTAGGAAATAAAAGATTGAAGACCTTGATTGTAGCAGAAGAATTCTGCCAGCTTTGTAACAGCAAAGGAGAAGCTTGCTGCGATTTCTGAAGGCCCAAATCCAGTTGGGTGGTTAGGTTATAAATAGTAGATTGTAACCTAGGTTTTGTAAGCCTCAAACAATGTAAAAATTAGGGGTGTGTGTGAGGTAAACCTCCCAACCTGTGGGAAGGTTACCATGTGTTTCTCAGTGCTTGAAAGCATGAGATTATTTGTAACTCAAAGCCTGTAGGCAAGAGTTGTTATGTTCTTGAACGAAGCTGTGAAGCATGTTCAAGTTGTTTAAGCATTGCATTGTAATTGTAGTGATAGGAATGGAAACTGGAGGTTTCTATCTAGGAGTTCCTAGGTATAGATTGCATTGGGTAGGGATTAAGTGAAGAGTTGTAAACGGGGGAGTTTAACTCTGAATTAATACTGCTGATAGTGGATCTTCTTCCTGGCTTGGTATGCCCCCAGAGTAGGTAATGTTGTACCGAACTGGGTTAACAATTACTGGTGTTTTTACCTTCTGCACACTATATCCTGTCTGTTACAACTCAGTCTATTTTTAGTCTGTTTATGAAGGGAATAACAGACCTGATACATAGCCTGCAGTCTGAATGCAAAACAGAATGTTATGACATTCATCATTGACTGCTGATACTGATGTATAGACTGGTTGGTCTGTTACAGTTCAACCATCTGTAATGTTGGAAAATGCGATGTTCAAATCAATGTTAAGACATCATGCTGATAACTGGGCAGGATCAATAAACATAAGTGCTATGTCTGATCTCTACTGTGTCTTTGTACTAGATGGACAAAACTGGATGTTCTTCTTTCCATGGTGGTATAGTAGCAGATGTCGTGACATTTGTGACTGTGTGCATATGAGTACTGGGTTTTAATTTTTATAACTGTCTTGCTGTATTAGTCACAATGTTGGATCAGATGTCATGACTTCGTGTAGAACATCTGAACTCTGACTATACCAGAATTTCAATTGGTATCAGAGCAGGCATCCTGTTCTGTTTCTGGATGAGATCCATGGGTGATACTTTCTGGTATCTTTCAAGGAGTTATGTTAGTACTGATGCTGGAACCTGTGGAAGGTTCTGTGATTTCCCTGAATGGTCCCTTGAAGTAGGTGGATGGACTATTCATGACAGGAACTGTGTGTACCTGTCTCTGGAGGTTGGCAATTGGCCTTTGTGTGGGACAACTCTGCTAGTATTGAATCATATTCAAACTTGGTATGATCTTGGAGGCTGATCTGGTGAAGTGTGTGTTCATAGGTTGAGTTGTATTATGATTTCTGCTGCATAATACCTGGAAAAACTCAAACTCTGATGTAGTTTCCCCTCATGTGGATGAAAGGCTGCTGTATTCAAGATTTCATCATAATCTACTGAAGATGTCAAAGATACTTGAGTCTCCTCAAGTCCACTCATCATGACGTTCTCACTTCAGGATGGTAAGAATCACCTGATCACTGATTCTTTTACTCTCTTAGGTAGTGTATATGAAGACCTTGAAGACTTTCAAGGAGGGTTTGTTCCAAGGAGATGGAACTAATGTTCTATGTGATGCTAGAACATGTTGCTCAACAAGTATGCAGCTACTGGTTGAAGAGCAGATGTGTTTAGGTCTCAAACAAAGGGATACTTGTGTTTGGAACCTACTCCTGACCTGGAAGAGGTGACATCTGTGTGTAGGGTAAACTGTGTGTGTGCTCAAGAAGGTCAATTTTAGACGTCTGATCTCTAGAAGTGGAGCTGGTTGAGATGTGACATTGTGCAACTTCCTGCTGCTTGTCTTATTCCTATGGATTGATCAGGGTTGGATAGTTGTTCCCTGAAGTACTATGTTGTGGTGGAAGACTAGTCCCCTGGATGTTAGAAATCAATAATGGGGTAACCTGATTGCTATTTCATTTAAGAGGATTGGGACCGTGAATCTTGTTATTCAAACACCACGCTCAGAAGTGGCAGTTCTTTCAAGGAGTGAGAATATGAAGATTCGGAGGTTGGTTGAGGTAGTATGCTTTGGCAATGCATATCTACTATTGACTGGTTTTTTACTAGTACTTATGGTCAGCCTAGGATCTGGTTGGCTGTTGACCTGTGTCACATGGGTTCTGGTTGTTGTGTGACACATTTGCAAGGAAGGATTCATCTCTCTCATTCCTAAGGGTGAATCTAATATAGAAAGATTCTCAAAACTGTTGAGGTGCTTGCAAGCAGAAGATGTTGACACAAGAAGAGTATTTTCAAAGTATTCTTATGGTGGAAGTATCTGAAAGGAAAATTGGGAAAGGATTTAAGATCAATGTCTACTTGTGCCAAGTACAAGTATTTAATTGATTATCCTTGGAGCTCAAGATAACTGATGTTTTTAAAGATGTTGGAACATCTCGTCTTCAAGACCCTGTGCAGAATCACAGAAAGGATAGTACATGGGTTTATGATCTATCACTTTGGTGGAAACCAAAGCATGTGATCTCTGAAAAGGTTTCCTGGCAAGAAACATGATTCAGCCTTGATGTGTACAAGAAGAAGAAAACATCATAGTGTAGCACCTCAAATTTGCACCTATCATTGTACATACATTCTCATATTAGGTCATAACATAACATGGTCCACTGCATAGCATTGCATTGTCCCTTTTGCCTCAAGTGCAAGCCAGTCAAGAGATTTAGGTCAAACGGATCAGGAGATCAGTCAATCAAGCAAGCAAGTGTGTTTTTCATTGAGCCAAGGCCCTAGGGTTGGTCCAACATGTTCACATGACTTAGGGATCCATTTGAAGTGTTTAGGTCAAAGATTGGAGGCTCAGAGGTCATCATCCAATGCACAGTCAGTCAGAAACCCTAAAAAGTCAAACTTGGTCAACTGTGACTGATTTTATGGTTTTGATGGATGGATTTGGTTTGAGAGAGCTTATTCATGTCCAAATAGGCCTCATATATCATGGCAAACAACATCATTGAAAAATTTGAAGCCAAATCAGAAATTTCCAAAAATAGAAACTGGACCTGTAATTTTAACTGCCAAAAATGGAAACTTCTTGAGCCTAAGCTTACATTATGATACAAGCTTCAAATGAATTTTTGCCCAACATGAAAGTTGAAGATCTTGTTCTCCCATTTCCAAAAAGTCCAAGAACTCTCAATTCCCATGTATGGTTGGCAAGATATGATCAATTCATTTTCAAAAATTTTTGAACTTCAAAAGGCCATATCTCTCAAACCATTTGGCCAAATTTGGTGAGGTTTTTTCCAACAAGTCATATTTAACCTCCTCTTTCCAAAAATGTCATCCTCATTCACCAAAACATCACCATTCAAAATGGCCTTTTTGAACTTGCTTTAATTAATTTCAAGTGAGGTTGAATTTTGACTTTTCAAAATAATCATTTTTAAACCATTTGGCCAATTGGAAACATTCAGAAAATGCATTTTGGTCATGATGGAAGGCCCAATTTCGCAGCCAGCACCCTACACCTCACCACTTAAGTGAAAGTTGCACAATTAGCAAAACACTTCAATTATGCAAATTTCCCATTACCATTTTAATTAATCATGCTCAGCTCACTAAACAGAAGTATATATGTCTATTTTCTGTGAACCTAAACCCTAGCAGCCATCAATTACACACAGAAAACTCCCATTTCTCTCAATTCTCATTTTCCTCATTTTTGCATTTTTCTGTCAAAACCCAAAAGAACTCGAGCTGTCTGGTTGGTTTCCTCATGTGCTCACCATTTTGAGTTGATTGCAAGCTTCATTTTCCTACTGTAAAGCACTCAAGCAACTGTTCCATCCAAAGCTCCAACAATGGCAAATCACGATTTGAGCATTTCCAAGCATCACTGAGCTAAAGTTATTCCACCATTCACCTTATGGAAGCTTTGTGAGCACCCGTTTCAAGCATAAACATCCAAACAACCATCGAATCCCAACTGTTCTTCAAAACTGGTAAAATTTCGATTCCTTCTTTTCTCAAAATCATGATGTACAATGTATAGATCTCATTACCCTGGTCATTATGAGCTTTGAATGGTTTAAAATGGTTGAACTATGTGAGAGAAATTTGACTTTAAAGTGTCATGTTCAAAATTGTTTTTGTTTGATTCTTCTTTGATAGCTCGATTTGAGGAAGATGATTGTTATATTATGGATGTGCCTTGTTTGCTTGTTCGATTGCCATGCTTGTTGTTAATTTCTGGAACAAATTTTTGCTGCACGATTTTGGAGATGATGATGAACACTGTACACGCAGAAACCCTAAATTGCATTTTGCCCAGAACTGTTCACGTGTTGTATGCATGATGTTACTGTGCCATTGCCCCATGACCAATCAGAACATTTCCCTGGCTGAGCTTAAACGCGGCGTTTTGTTTAGTTGGGCCTATAATTGCAAAAATGCCATCGGTCCCATTATTTTAAATTAATTCATTTTATTAGTTCAATGTTTATTGCATTTTGGTTCCACAACTTACAAAATTCATAGTTCAATCATTTTTGATCCAAAATTCATGGGAATTTCTGCATTGTGTTCATCTTGATGTCTAGTATTTTATCATGATTTTTCCAGAATTTTTGCATGGTCGAATTTTAAATGGTATTAGGGTTTGTGACATGTATGCATATTTTGTACCTTTTACCAAAACCTTTGTGAAATGGTCATGACTTATCCTATGGACTTGAAACTTTTTGTGCACAAACTAGACACATTCATGTTTATTTTGATGTAAAGTTTGTGAATTTATCTTATCTGGATTGTGAGTTGTGAATTTTTGAAGTAGG